>NW_006800487.1:151893-233915 GCF_000485575.1 Poecilia formosa | reverse complement strand
CCCGTCGCCATGGTAACTGGAAGGGCTGACCTCTGACACTAACCCGTTTTCTCCTCTGTTCTGCTGCCAGAGGGTCCGCTCAAGTTGTTCTGTACGTTTTTATCGTTTTTATACCTTTAACTCCATCCGTCCACCAGCTGGAGACTGGAAACCAAACTGGTTTCAGTCTCCAGTTTCCCATTTCCCATCCATCTGTGATAAAACAGTTCAGATATGACCTTTACAGAGTCCTGACCTCTGACCTCTGGGTTCAGGTCAGACATGTGAGAGAATTTCAGATTGTCATCTCAAATTTTCACCTTTTTGAACTCAGAAATGTTCTCTCTTTTTTTCTACAAGGGCCTAATACTTAAGTCTTTTATCAAAGATAAATAGTAGCTAAAATCTGACGCCTCCATTTTTGTTTGCATTTAGTGAAGGAGTTTTCTCTCACTGTCTTCCTCAGAGGCTTTCTTGTTGTTTCCTTCAGTGGTTCTTGCTGCAGCGCCCCCACAGGCCAGGAGGGGAACAGGTTTTCCAAAGTGTTTGGCTGTTTTGTCTGGAAATGGAACAGATGTTTTTGGTCCCGATCGAAGCGAGTTTACCGGATGTCAGTTCGGTTCATGAAAGCAGATTTGTCGGGATGGTAGCTCTGGTTTCTGGGGAGGAAATGCTGAAATGTTTTTGGGGATAAAACCCATAAAAGTTCCTCTTCGGGTGGAGATAGCTCAGAGACAATGTGTTGAAGCAATAGAAAACATTTTGATTGAATCTCACATTAATCATCGAGTCTTTGCTTGACCTCTGAACTTTCCTCTGCAGCCGTGAAGATCAAGAAACCGATCCAGACCAAGTTCCGGATGCCGGTGCTGAACTGGGTCGCCCTGAAGCCCAGCCAGATCAACGGAACCGTCTTCAACGACATCGACGACGAGTCCATCCTGCAGGTAAACTCAGAGGTCAGAGGTCAGGCTTCCAGACGCCCTCTACCTGCTGCATGACGCCGCTGTCCGTCTGCCTCCAGGACCTGGACATGGAGGGCTTCGAGGAACTGTTCAAGACCAAGGCCCAGGGCCCGGCCGTGGACCTGACGCTGTCCCGGCAGAAGCTGCCCCAGAAAGCCCCGTCCAAGGTGTCGCTGCTGGAGGCCAACCGGGCCAAGAACCTGGCCATCACCCTGAGGAAGGCCGGCCAGGCCTCAGAGGTCATCTGCCGAGCCATCCACACGTAGGTCCACACCGGACATGAGGCTCTGGATCCGACCCGATCCGGTCTGCATGGCCAGGTTGCATCGATACGCAGCAACCAGAAGAAAAACTACAAACATGGCCGACGATAATGAGGATTAAGATTATAATCTGCTGCTTCTGGTTGGACAGCAACTTTAAAATCACAAGATACTCTCCATGTTTACTTCCACTGAGCGCATTCAGTCGGAGTGGCGGTACTGCGCCCCCTACTGACTGCACTTCACACAGGAGCGCTACGACGTGTCAGGACGATTTTAGAAAGAAAGGAAACAAGTACATTTCTGCTAAAAATCTCAGAAACTTTTAAATGAATCTGAGAAATTTTCTAGAAAAACCAAAGAAATTTCTGAGCTACAAAAATTTGCTAGAAAAAAATCTGAACTATTAACATCAATCTCAGACATTTTTAGAGAAAGTTTGGAAAATTTTTTGAGTTTCAAAAGTCAAAAGTTTGATTCGACTTATGAAACTCAGCAGTTTCTCGTTTTTTTCTGGAAATGTTTTTCTTTTGCACCTCATAAATTTTCTATTTTTCTAGAAAAGTTCTGAGACTAATCTCAAAATTTCAGAATTTTGTCTCAAATACGTTTTACTTTTGGAACATGAACATCTCAGAGATCTTTTTTAAAATGTTCTTGGTTTTTTTTTTTTTACTTGCTTATTTTTCAATTTTTTTCCCCACATTTTTAAGTTTTCAAGCTCAAAAATGTCCGTTTTTTTTGTTTTTTGTTTGTTTTTTGTTTTTTTAAGAAAAATTGAGATTAATGTCAAAAATTCAGATTTTTTAAATATATTTTACTTTGGAATTTTGAAATTTTCTGTTTTTTTCTAAAACATTTCTGAGATTTTTGGCAGAAATTTAGTCCATTTTTTTTATCTACAATGATCCTAATACACCTCATTATGCCTCAGTTTGACTTATATCATCAAAAAGTCCCATATATGGTGGAACATTAGCACAAAGGAAAATTATCTCAAATTTACGTGCCAATATTTCTAAAGTAGAACCAAAAATTGTTGATTTTAATAAATGTTAGATGCATGAAATGGTAGAAAAAGGAGAATCGTGTAGCGACGGTGATGTTCCTGTGCAGGTTCGACCTCCGGACCGTTCCTGTGGACTTCGTCGAGTGTCTGACGCGCTTCATCCCGACGGAGGCCGAGGTCAAGCTGCTTCGGCAGTACGAGAGGGACAGGAAGCCGCTGGAGGCTCTGAGCGACGAGGACCGCTTCATGATGCAGTTCAGCCGCATCGAGCGGCTCAGCCAGCGCATGACCATCATGACCTTCATGGGAAACTACGCAGACAACATCCAGATGCTGACGCCGGTAAGGAAACCAAAAAACACTGCAGAGGTTCAGAGAAAACCCAAAACTGACTGACTGTGCTTCCTTCTCAGCAACTCCACGCCATCATCGCCGCGTCGGTGTCCATCAAATCGTCTCAGAAGCTGAAGAAGATCCTGGAGGTCGGTGCGTTTGGTTTGATTTCCAGCCTGAAGCGATCTGAGGTAACGTTTCTGCTGTTTGTGGCGCAGATCATCCTGGCTCTGGGGAACTACATGAACAGCAGCAAGAGGGGAGCCGTGTACGGCTTCAAACTGCAGAGCTTGGACCTGGTAACCCGTTCACACCACAGGGGCAGATACCCGGGGCGGCAGCAAGGAGAGGGCGCTCAAACACGAGGAAATGAAACGATTCATCAATTAAAACCAATTTAGCAAATAATTAATCGTTGACTCAAACAGACAAACTCCATAAAATCAGATTAAAAATCAATCAGAGGTAACCAAAAACTAAAATAAAGGAAGAGCAGCACGACTTCAACATGTTTTTACTGGAAATGTTGGTGTTTTAGGATGAAAATGACAATGACAAACTTGCTAACACTTATATGCAGTGGAGTTTCCCTTTCTGCTGCTGAAAATTTTCAACTTTTAAAACACAGAAAAATCCCCCAAAAATGTGTTGGGTTTTTTTAGAATTTTGAGATTAATCTCAGAAATTTTCTAGAAAAATTTGGAAATGTTTGAGCTTCAAAAGTAAAAGAAATTAAACTTTTTTTCTTGCAATTTTTTTACTGTCCAAGCTCAGATATTTCCAACTTTTTCTTTAAAAATTTCTGAGACTAATCTTAAACTTTGAGATTTTTTTTTCTGCAAATTTTCAACTTTTGAAAGTTAGAAATTTCAATGTTTTTTTTTTCTAGAAAATTAATGAGATTTATCTTAAAATGTCTGATAGTCATCTAAAAATGTCAGTGTTTTTTGGCGGATATTTCCTCCTCTCCTCCCTGCTGTGGCCCTTATGCGTCATGTTTCATGCTCTATGGATGGAAAAGTAAGTGCACCCCAGGTTCAGATATCAGGTCTGTTTGCTTTCAGCTGCTGGAGACCAAATCGACGGACCGGAAGCAAACGCTGCTCCACTACATCTCCAACGTGGTGCGAGAGAAATATCCCGGAGTCACGCTGTTTTACAACGAGCTGCACTACGTGGACAAAGCCGCCGCAGGTGAGTCCGTCAGCCAATCACAGCGCAGCAGAGCCCGGCTGACCTGTCTTCACCTGCCTGGTCTTTGCAGTGAGCCTGGAGAACGTCCTGTGTGACGTAAAGGAGCTGCAGCGCGGCATGGAGCTCACCTGGAGGGAGTTCAGCGTTTCCCACAATGCAACACTGAAAGACTTCATCAGCAGGAACGAGTCCCGCCTCAACAAGCTGCAGGAGGACGCTCGCATCGCGCAGGTGAGGCCGACTCGGTTAGAACATCACTCTGACGAACTATGACACTAAAATGACGCCATGTCAGGTTGAGTTCAAATCTTTAGGAGGATTTCTGACCCAATTTTCCCAACAATCTTAAATCAGTGACAGATCTTAAGATAATCTTAAAGTTCGCATATTTTGATTCCTTGAACAGGCTAGGATCGGTCAGTGGCCTAAACAAATCATGTTTGTTACATTTTTTGCACAAAATCATTTTTAGAAAATTAGATTTTAGTCTGATCAGTTCTGCTTTTTCTGATCTCTCACTTTAAATGCAAATAAGCTGCTGCTGGCCACGCCCCCAACTCAATGTTAACGTTCACACGTATACAGAAAAAGGGAATTTCTGCCAAAAAAAATCTGAAATTTTGTGATCAATCTCAGAAAAAAAACTGAAATTTCTGAATTCAAAACTTTTCGGCTTTTGAACATTTTCTCAGTTTTGACTTTTGAAACTAATAAATTTCCTTGTCTTTTCAAGAACATTTCTGAGATTACTATAAATATTTGAGTTTTTTTTTTTACTTCAATTGTTCAACTCAGAAATGTCCTAGATTTTCCTAAGAGATCCAAAGAGATTAATCTTTGCTAAAAAAAAAATCTCAGAAGTATCCTAAGAAGAAAACATGGACATTTCTGAAGTCGAAAATTTTGGAATTTAGAAACAGAAATTTACAGGCGGGTTTTTATTGAACATTTCTGAGATTTATCTCAAAATTTCTGATTTTTGTTTCTAGTAAATGTCCTTGTTTTCTCTAGAAAATTTCAGATTTTTTGGCAGAAATTTACTTTTTTTTCTACCCATAGTGACCCTATAACTCGCCGTCACAGTAAGGTGTTTGGTTTTAACCCCAGCTGCCAGTGAGTCCTCTGGTCTCTGATTACCGTACTGACTGACTGTTACCGTAACTCCAGTCATGTTTGTGTTGTGTGGTTGATCTGCAGGACGCCTTTGAAGACGCCGTGAAGTTCTTTGGAGAGAGCTCCAAAACGATGCCGCCATCCGTCTTCTTCCCCATCTTTGTCCGCTTCATCAAGGCCTACAGGGTGAGTGCCAGGATGGGGGCGTGGCCTGTTGACCGGAAGCCCCTCCCACATTTGTAACAAGAAGTGGACGTTTGAACTAACAGGAAGTGTGTTTAGGTGGCGGAGGAGGAGAACGAGCAGAGGAGGCGCCAGGAGCAGATGCTGCTGGAGAAACTGGAGCAGGAGGAGCAGCAGGAGGAGGCGGAGACCAAGGTGCCAGCTAACGAACTAAATATTTAGTTTGGAGATAAATATTATGTTGGTAGGCTAAATATTTAGATAGTAAAGAGTTAAAGACTCAGTTTGGAGCAAATTACTTAGCTAACTAACTAAATGTTTAGCTGTGAGTTAGCTAAACATTCACTTTGTAGCTAACTAGTTAGCTTACTAACTAAATATTTAGCCTGTTAATAAAATATTTAGTTTAAACTTTTAATTTCTAAATGACTGAATAATGTGGTGAAACCCAGAGAACCGGGTCGGCCTGCGTGACCCTGCAGGTCCGTTACGTTGTGTCAGTCAGGAACTCATTCTGGTTTATTAGTCTTATGAAGTGTTGGACCTTCATGACCCCTGACCTTTCCCTCCGCCTCCTCCCAGTCTCCATCGCACAAAGGCAAGCGGCAGCAGCAGGAGCTGATCACTGAGCTCAGACGGAAGCAAGGCAAAGACAGCCGCCATGTGTACGAAGGGAAAGACGGCGCCATCGAGGACATCATCACAGGTAACACTGTCACTGTGGTAACCATGGGGCCAGGAGTCAGCCGGCGCTCTCCTGACCGGCGGCTGTGTTTGGTCGTTTCAGCACTGAAGACGGTTCCCTTCACGGCCCGGTCGGCCAAACGCAGCTCTCGCTTCTTCTGTGACCCCGCCCACTCTGAGGAGCATTACTGAGCTGGCCACGCCCACTCCGGAGCAACGGGACCAATGAGCACTTTGAACTTTCTGATGGTTAATGTGAACGGATCATGTTTTTGTTTCCTGGTCGCTGGCCGGGAACCCAGACCTGCTGCGGACCTCTGGTGCTTTCAGAACAAACCCAAATGCCACCAAACACGGTGGAGGCAACACCGACCTGAACGTCTGAAACCCATGAGCTGGTAGAGGTCTGATTCAAACGTAAGGTGCCATTAAACCCTCCTGGGTTGAGTTTACCACGGTGCTATAGACCTCCCCTCCACCGGGGGCGCTGCAGGTCGACAGGTCTGAGGTTCTGTGGTGGTTCTGGGTTCCTCCGTCTGCGTCCGCTTGTACAGGGTTCAACTCTTCTCACTACGTCGTATGCTTCTATCTTCTGCTGTATTTACTGGCCTTACAGACCCACAGATCCACAACGCCGGGCCGTAGAACCCAAATCAACTGGGTCTCCAGAACCCAAACAAACTGTGTCAATCTGGACCTTTACTCCTGAAGAAACACCTTTGTTCCTCAGATGATCCACCTGAGACTCAGCAGAGTCGGGAACATCAACTAGAAATCAGTGTTTCTGCCTCTGGTGGGTCCAAAAGGTGCTGCAGGCAGAACCAGCAGGCTTCTGTAGTTTGGACCCAACAAACGGCGAAATGAGCTGCAAACAGGAAACAAAACAAAAACCAAACGCAACAGAAAAATGCTGCAACCACAGGAGATGGAAACTCAATGAAGAATGCCTCAAATACTAAACACAGAATTCCTCCAGACCACTAGAGGGAGTCTGGAGCAGAGAATGTTACCAACGCAAATATGCTGCTCTTCTGCAGAACTGAAAAGGCTGAATTTTTACAAGATAAGGGAAGCATAACAACTTTTCTTCCCTCCTCCAGTTTTACTGGCTCCACATGATTTGTTGGTCGACTCCCCCTAGTGGGCTGGAGGACTTTTGTTTTAGTGGAGCAAGTTTGCAGTATTTTATTCGACACTGTATTTTAAACATTGTAAATAAAAATTTATTAATTAATTTAAATGCATAAATTCCTGCCAAAAACTCAGAAAATTTTCAATTAACCTAAGAAATCTTCTAGAAAAATCTTGGAAATCTTTGGAGTTTCAAAACTGGAAATTTTTCACTTTTGAATCTCAAAAATTTCCAAATATTTTCTAGAAAATTTAAGAGATACATCTGTAAATTACTGAGTTTGTTCCTGCAAATTTTAAACTTTTGGAGCTCAGAAATTTCATCATATTTTCTAGAAAATTCCTGAGATTAATCTAAAAATTTCAGGAAAGTTTCTAGCAAATTTCTGACCTTTGAAAGTCAGAAATTTCCCTGATTTTTCTCCAACATTTCAGAGATCAATCAAGATGAATTTCAGAGACCGGTTCTCCTGGGTCTGAATTTTTTTTGTTGTTTTTTTGGTATAAATTTACTACAATGGTCCCAATACGCTGTTGTAGTTTTATACTCGCTGTTAATATTTTGTGGTATTTTTCCCCCTTGTTCCTTTTTTGCAGTTTTATTGATTTTAGGTTTTTCTTCTTCTCTTGATTTTGTTTGCATGGTGTTTTTGTTTTTTGCAGTTTGAATTCTTCACGTTTGCAGCTCGTTTGGTCGTTTGCTGCATGTTTGCACCCGCTGCTGTATAATCCATGTAAACACTAAGAATCACCAACTGGACCCGGGTCGTCAGAGCAGAACCTGTTCTGTTCCTGCAGCATCAGCACTAGTGGTGCTCTCACTGTCCCTCCCCTCCGGCCCGTTTTTAGTTATTTTCAGTCCAAACTTTCCAAAAGTTGAGAGCACAAAGTTTTCTACGTGTACAGACATTTTCTAGAAGGTTCTGTAGCTTCTCTGTCTGTCTGTGTTGTTGTTGCTGTCATTTTGCACTCGGTGTGGAAATAAAACAAACCCTTCTGCATCACGACGCCGTCAGAGACTACAACTCCCAGCATGCATTGTGCTCAGCTCTGCCTTTATTACAGAGTACAGGTGATTAGTGTAAAATCATTTATTGATCCAGTTTGATCATTAATCAGCAGCTTTATTGACGATCAGATGACTCCTGCAGGTCACCCGCTGAATGCGTTTGATGGTTGACCTTTGACCCCGAGTCCCGTCACCTGCACACAGACACAGCAGAGGTCAAAGCAGGCCTCCGACAGGTGGAGGAGAGGTGGGGGGCGGGGCTCTCACCCTGAAGGTGTTCCCGGCCTGCGGCTGCTTCTGGAGCTCTGATTGGTCCAGACCCAGGCTGGCTGAGGTCACGTAGAGGTCAGAGTAGTCCGGGCCGCCGAAGCAACAGGAAGTGGTCTTTGTGGCGGGCAGAGACACCGTCTGTAGGCGTTTACCTGAGAGGAGAGGAACGTCCAGTTTAACCAATGAACAACACGATTAAACCAGTGAATTCCACCAGTGTTAGCCCTGGTCTACTGGGTCTACTGGGTCTACTGGGTCGGCTCCTGCTGAGTCACTCTGAATAATCTGCTGTAATCTGGAAAGATCAAAGCTGCGCCCATAAAATGTTTTCTACTGGGTCCACTGGGTCTACTGGGTCGGCTCCTGCTGAGTCACTCTGAATAATCTGCTGTAATCTGGAAAGATCAAAGCTGCGCCCATAAAATGTTTAATGGTTGAAAGTCCAACAGTTTGAACTCGATGACTGGATCCGTCTGGTTCTGTTTGACCCGAAATTCAGAAAATATTAAGAATTTTTCTTTTTATCTGGTAAATCGGATCAGAACCATCTGACGAGTTTTTACAGAAAAACAGACTTGGTCACATCCATCCATCATGTTTAGGAAAATACAGAAACGTCTGTAGAAGAAAATAATTTTTATTTATGAATTAACTAAAAACATTTTAAACATTTAAAACAATAAACAGAGGAGTTCCACCTGGGTGTGTACTTGGTACCTTTCAGTGCCGACTATAGTGAATAGTTTTTATGTTATTTTGTTTCAAAATATAAAACAATTGTTAAAACGACAAGAAACCAGTCCTCCCAGTCTGACTGACCAGTAGCAGGGTCGATGTTGAGGACTCGTCCTCCGTCGTAGCACGCCACCCAGAGGCGGCCGTTGGCGTCGAGTGTCATCCCGTCGGGAACGCCCTCCCCCTCCGCCAACCGGTACACCACCCGACGGTTACCTAGACGACGGACAAACAGACAGGTAGCATGGAAGCGAAGCGGACGGAGGAGTCAGATGAGGCTCCAGGCGTTGCCATGGTTACGGCGTGGTTACCCAGCTTTCCAGAGGCCGAGTCGTAGTCGAAGGCGTCGACGCTCATAGCCAGGCTGTCGATGTAGAAGAGCGTCTTCAGGTCTGCAGTCCAGTCCATCCCGTTAGAGATGTCCACCTACCAGGTGAGGGACAGGTGAGGCCCCGCCCACTGGCTGCAGGTACGCAGACAGACTGTAGGGGGCGCCGAAAGGTGAGCCTACCTGGCCCAGCAGCTTGGTGACGGACAGGTCAGACTTCATCAGGTACAAAGATCCTGGTTTCACCTGAGCCGTCTGAGCGTCCCTCCTCATCGTACCTGAGGGAGGAAGAACATCGCCATGGTAATGGGTGACCAGGTGAGTCAGCAGCAGACAGGCGTGTAATACCTGCCAGCAGCCGTCCCATCGGATCGGCCTTCCCGTCATTCAGGCGGTTCTCTGGCTTGTCGTCTTCGACGCTGGCCAGTGATGTCACCTTCTGAGTCGACCAATCAACAGCCACGATGCTGCAGCCCACGCCTGCGACGTAACCGCCGGACCGGCGAGGGACTGCGAACCCCACCGTGTCAGCTGAGGAGAGGAGCAGAGCGGTGACAAGCGGCCAGGTGAGGCAGCTTCAGGTGACGAGGAGACGCCCACCTGTCTGCAGAGACTGGATCTGATTGGTCGCCGAGTTCCAGCGGTGGATTTTCTGCCCGGCGATGTCGACGAACAGCAGCGTCTGCTCTGACTCCTCCCACACCGGCCCCTCGCCGATCTGAGCGTGCTCCTTCACCACGGACTCTACCTTCACCGACGACATCTCACCTGTCTGCTGGAGCCAATCACTGAGCAGGCGCGCCAACCAGGCTGTTTCTATGGAAACCAGCAGAGGAAGGGTCACTCTGGGGCAAAACACAGCTGAAGGAATAAAACTAAAAAAGTTCTCTATGTTTTCTGACTGTCATAATGGACATAATACAAGAGAAGTTTAGTCACATTTAATTTCAGACGGAGAATTTTCTAATTTCTGAGATTAATCTCTTTTTTATAGCAAATTTTTGACTTCTGGAGACCACAAATTCCCTTGTTTTTTTTGTTTTTTTTTCAAAAAACATTCTAGAAAAATACGTGGAAATTTCTGAGCTGAAAAAAACTGAAGAGATTTTCGACTTTGGAAATTGTATGACTTTACTCAAAAATGTTCACATTTTCTGTAGAACATTTCTGAGACTAATTTCAAATTTTATTGTTTTCTTTTTTTGTGCAAAATTTGACTTTGGAGCTCAGAGAATTTACAAATCATAAATGCTAGACAATGCAAGCTCAGAAATTTTCACTTTTCACAATCACCTTCTAAAGAAAGTGAAATTAATCTCTAAATTTCTGAGTTTTTTTTTTTTTAAACAAAATCCTGACTTTTCAAAGTTAGAAATTTCCATGTTTTCTTTAGAAAATTGCTGAATTTTCTCACGGAAATTTACTCACCCAGTTACCAGGGGTGAATAAATTTCACTCACCCGTTTCTAGCTACAACGGCAGCAATATACTATCATAGTACATTAAGAGTACTCTTAGTACTGCAGTAATAACAGGATACTGTACAGGTGATATGACTATAATAGTACCACAGATAAAAATACCTAGAATTATTTCACTAAGTAAAAAGTGAATATGTATATTAAAATGAATGTATATTTCTAGAAGTATGCACAATGCATATTACATTATTTAATGAGACATTTATTTTTCATAGTGTTTTTTATTATTATTTTGACCCTTTTGGCCCTCCTTACAAGAATAAATGTGAAGATGTGAAATACTGCGGTCCTATAACACGTACTCCGGTACTATCAGACAGCAGAACTATCAGATGTGATAGGTTAAAGGTTAACCAGACCCTGACTCAGCTTTTTCTGATGCGGTCCAGCTCTAGGGTTCTGATTCTGACCCAATTCTGATTTCACTTGTTCCGTTCCTTCCGCTTCTAACTTCAGGAGGCGGAAGTGGACCTGCTGATGTGAGCTGAGCTGGTCCGGGTCGGATCAGAACACGAGGCTGACCAGTGCCTCCCGTTTTCGAGCTGCGCCTGAACGCACCACAAAACTCTGCAGAAGTCTCATGAAACCAAACTGGACTCAAAGCCGGACCAGAACCTCGCCTCTGGTACTGGTCGCTCAGCCCGGTTCGGAACCAGTCGGTCCTGCACCTGAACACCTGGACCCAAAGGAAACCACCTACCTGTTGCAGAACTTCGGAGTTCGCTGCAGAGGTTCTGGCCGAACCGACCTGTTTGTACATCTGCTGATACAGGCCACGCCCCCACTCCGCCCCGAACCGAACCGCCCCCTGGGTCCCGCAAACTTCTGGCCTGGGCCCAAATCATGCTCGAATCTGGACCCAGTCCAGATTGAATGACTAATCAACCATTCAGGGCCCAGATTCAGGTCTTCTGAGTTCGGTTCTGCTGTGAGCAAAGAGCCTGAGGTCACCTGACCCAGCAGCTGGCTGAACAGAACCCAAGCAGCTGGTTTTTCTCCAGAAAACACTGAAATATCCCTGAAGTTCGGTTCCAGACAGTTGAATGACTAATCAGAACCAGAGTGGTTCTGTTGGTCTCATTTATTAATCACTGCAGACCAGCAGGGGGCGCCGCCTCTATGGGTGCCAGTTCTGACCCGGAGCGGCTCAGTGTCCAGTTTATATCTCAGAATTGAACGTCTGGTTCGGTCCAAACACAAAGTCCACCGGGTTTCAAAGTTTCTGACTTATTCACAAACAAATGAAACGTGGCAGGTATCTACCTAGACATGCATTCCCACAAACACGGCGGTAAAGTCACACATAGTTAGCACCAAAAATACATATGTACCGTAGTTAGCTAGCTAGCTAGCTACAAAGGTAACTGTTTAGCTCCTCATTAAGTTATGTAGCTTGGCAGGTAAATATTTAGCTCCAAAATAAATGTGCAGTTAGCTAGCTAATATGTAGTTAGCTAGATAACAACCTTTAGTTTGGAATATGTAGATGGTAAAATAAATAGTTTGCAAGCTAAATATTTAGCTTTTTACTTAACATTAAATTTGGAACTAAATATATTGTCAGAAAACTAAATATAAATAGTTTAGAGTTAAATATTTAGTTTGTAGATAAATATTTGGTTGGTTAATCAAAGGTTTAGCTAACCCCCATTTTTTCCTCTTATGACAGACTAACCCAAATTGCTGCCGTTATTTCTTGACTGTGTAACTTTACAAACAAACCACATAGTGTCAGCATCATACTGTGGGATGGTTACGATCAAAGCAGATTCATGGGATTGTGTGGCCTAGTCAAAGTTCAAATCTGAAGCCAGCAGAAAACTAGTAGAACAGGCCACAAATGGGAACAACGGGTCGGAAACAGAAGAATTTATTTAGCGGACTGTGTTAGCGCTGCTAGCTGCAGGAATGGGCGGTGACTTGGACTCGGTTTGGGTCACTTCTTGGCGGCGGTGACCCGGGCCCTGTTCAGCTTGTCCATCAGCAGCCGGTCGGAGGCGGAGCATCTGGAGAGGACCGCCCCCATCTCAGCTTCATTCTTTCGCTCAATGGCGGCGTCCGCTGCCCCCTCCAGGTCGCTGACAGCCAAAGAGGAAGAAGAGTGAGCGGTGGGCAGGGCTCCACTGCATGATGATGTCACAGGTGTGGTCTTACCCCACGGCCAGGTGAGCTTTGACCTTCTGCTCAGGTGTGACCTTGCTGACGTACTTCTTGGCTTCATGCCTGTTGTTGTTCTTCATGCACACCTCCACGAAGGCCTGAGGACAGGTAGGCAGCAAGGAATCAAGGGAAATGCAGTTCAGTGTTAAAGGGGGCTGTTAGGGCGGGGCTTCTCTCACCAGGTAGCCAATAGGAGACTTCTTGCTCTTGGAGAACTTCTCTAGCTCCTCCCACTGCTCCTTCTCAGCCAGAGACTTCAGCTTCAGCCACCAGTACCTGAGCAGGTGAGACAGGAAGTGAGGCAGGAAGTGAGGCACCTTCAAAATAAAATATTTCTGTCAATCCAGCCAATCACAGCCCGGCCTGCCGTGACGTCACACCTTTTGTCCGGCACTCTGAAGTCTCTGTAGAGCTGCTCTGCTTGCTTGTGGAGACCCAATGACATCAGAGCCTCCATGGTGGCCTGCACAGAAAGTGACATCACTCAGTAACCCCAGGCCTGTCTCTGATTGGTCACCTGTGTTTACAGATACCTGCAGGGAGAGTCCCAGAAGTCCCGCCCCCTTCTCGTCATCCAGCTTCCTTTGGAATCGAAGGAGGCGCATTTCCTCCTCCGTGGCCTGAAGGACAGGAGACATCAGAGACCGTCCACACCTGATGGACACACCTGGTGGACAGGTGAGACTGTTACCTTGGCAGCAAAGTCGTTCTTGGCCTTGTTGTACTCATCCACGGCGCTCTGCAGCTGCGCCAGCCGACCCTCCAGCCTCTGGACGAAGACAGCAGGGACAGGTGAGGACGAGGACAGCTGTCCACCTACCTGTCCAGGTGAGAGCGGCTCACCTTGTCCCTGTAGCTGGACGTCACGTAGAAGTTGCCCAGCTCCTGGTGGTCGTCGTCCTGGTTGTACAGGTCCTTCAGCGTCTGAGGCTCCTGCAGTTTGCAGAACTGGAGACACGGAGGACACGGTCACTCATCTCCATGGTAACTAACAGGAAACATCTGCCTGGTCTTTGTTTACATGTCTAGGACCGATTTAGTGATCCTGAGAGACTTTTTGGCTTTCAGAAGGCTAAGCCTCCTTGTCATGACCTTTGACCTCCAGTATCTCCATAGTGAAGTGGAGGTCAGGAGGTCCAAGTGCGCTCACCTGTCTGTAGAGGCTGAGCGCCACCGGCTGGTTCCTCAGAGTCATGAAGAAATCTCCTCTGTTCATCTCGTTCTTCAGGTACGTCACCACCGTGTAAACTGGAAACACACACACAGGTCAGCTTGCTCACCTGGCAGGTGGCTGGGGGCGGAGCCTGAGGCTTACCCAGGTCGGTGTCACCGCTCTCCACGGCTTTACTGAGAGCTAGCTGGCTCCTCTTCATCTTCAGCAGCAGAGGAACCTGCTGTCCGGACCGGGCCTCGAAATCCAGCAGCTGCAGAGTGGAAGGTACCGACATGTTACTACAGACGGCATGAAGAGGACGCTGAGGTTTGAACCCTACAGAGCAGCGGCAGCAGCAGCAGCGTACCTTGATGGCGAGCTCCGGCCGTCCACATTCATACGCTTTAGCTGCGATGTCCGAGTACGAAACTCCAGGTGAGTCTCCCACCTTGGCGCAGACTGCTCGGGCTATGGCCTCATCGGTCAAGTCCTTCTGCTGCACCTGGACACACACACACACACAGGTGAGGGGACAGTTGGAGACAGGTGGAGACAGGGGGTGTTACCTTGCAGGACGCCCAGTGCTTCAGGACTCGACTGACTCCCTGGTAGTCTGGGATCTTCAGGTAGCGACAGACCTCGATGGCCAGAGGGTAGAACTGCCGGTAGACCAGCCTGAGGGACAACAGGAGACACTGAGGAGGACGAGCTGGACAGAGGTCAAGTTGGGGACAGGGTGGCCAGATCAGTCTTTCCTGTTTTATCCAGTTTTCTCTCCTCTCTGCTGTTTTTTTAATTTTAATCAGTTTTAATTAACAGTGGCTAAACCTTAATTAGCAGCAGGTTGTTGCTAGGCAACCAAAGAGTGAGGGAGTTAGTTGATTCCACCAACCTACTTTAACCTCTTCTTTGCCTACAGTAAATATTTTTAAAGAATTTTCCTCTAAAAAACACCAAATGTTGTGAAAAGCAGCTCAAGTTTTAACAACACGCCAACCTGGAAACAAGGAGACTCACCTGTCTATCAGGACCTGAAGGGTCATCTGTTTAAATCTGAGGTCAGAGGTTAAAGAGCATCTCACATATATCTAATATAAACCATGTAAAAGTTTAAATATCCAAAACTAAAGGAAATATAAACAAAAACTCATTGAAACTATTCAAAACAGATTTGAAAAAAGGAACTTTATATCCAGAAAAGACAGTTTATGGAAAAATCTTGACAGATCAAACAATCTAAATTCTGCTTTTAAAAGAAATTTGAAAATCAAGATGAAGTGAAATGGTGTTGAATAAATATGCAGTGAAATTGAACCTGTGAACAGAAATAACCCCAGAACTCCATCTCCCATGATGCACCAGGGCAGGATACTGAGTGTGTGTGAGCGGCATCCCCACGCTGCTCTCTCTGACGGCGTTCAGAACCCGCAGCTCCCTGCAGGTCGTCACGAACTGATCCGGGCTGAACTCTGTCAGGAAGCACTTCCCAAAGGACGCCGCCTAGTGGAGAGAGGCCGCATTAGTCAGTCAATCAATCAAGTTCACTTTGAATAGAATATTTCAGCAGCAGCAGTGAGACCTGTAACGTTACGTTTTGTCGAGTGTCATCATCAGAGTGATCTAAATATGTCGATTAATGTTTCATTTGTTATGTTTCAGTAGCAGCTCAAACCAGGTTCAGTCTGGATTTGAAGGAACTCAGTGTTTTGCCTGTTTTGCAGTTTTCTGGAAGTTTGTTCTGAATGCTGCTTCTCTATGTTCAGCAGATCTTTAATGTGTTTTGGTTCTAAGACGTTCAGTGACTTATAAACTAACAGCAGGATTTTAAAGTTTATTCAGGTGACAGAAGGCCGACTTTGGAACCATCTTTATGTCGCTCTGAAGGTTCAGGTCGAAGGTTCAGCCTGATCTCTAGTTTCCAGCTGGAATATCTGAATCTGTGCCCTGACTCTAGATCTAGAACTCTAGATTGTTCCTCTTTAGATCCAAAGATAACTTCAGTTTTGTTTCTGTTCAGATGGAGAAAGTTTTGGTACATCAACACATTAATCTGTTCTTAGCATCTGTTCAGTGATTGGATGGTTCTGTGATTCTGGCTGTGGTTCTGGTTCTGGTGACCTCACCCTCATCAGGGCCTTCTGGGTGTCAGGGTCATACTCGTGAGCGGCCGCCTCCACACACTGCCGGACGGCGTCTCCCAGGACGTTCTGCTCCTTGATCTCCCTCAGGTACTCGTCCGCCTTCTGACTGGACTTCTGCTCAGACAGGAGGGATCAGAACCACGGGTCTGGGTTGCCACCAGCAGCACCAGTGTGACCAGTGTGACCAGTATACCTCGTACTCCCGGTGGGCCTCCAGCAGCAGCGCTCCAGGGGCCATGGAGGCGATCTTGAAGATGTCCTGGCAGACCAGAGGAACCTCCTGCAGCAGCTCCTGGCTGCTGGAGCTGATGATCCGAACCCCGTCCAGTTCGCCCACCAGCACCGACTGGTCCTCCAGGGGGAACCTGGCTCAGGGTCAAGGGTCAACCACACTAACAACCTGCTCTGGGTCCAATCTGAGCTCAGGTCAAGGATACTGGATGGTGTCGTTACAAGATCCCACCACCAGGAGGAGCCGGTCCCACATCAACACCACCGAGGGCTGCTGGGACCTCGGCCTGCGGCACCTGAACAGGTAGATGGGTTCAGAGGTCAACAGACAGGCAGGTAGACAGGTGCAGAGGTAGAGAGGTCAACTGGTAGACAGGCCCAAAGTGGTCAGGTGGACAGGTTCAAAGGTCAACGTACCAGACCATCTGTCTGGGCGTCGCTGCCTGCTTGGTGTCCACCTCACTCAGTCTCTCCTGCAAACAGCAGAAACCTGTCAGATCCCACACAGGTGTGGCCCCGCCCCTCCACACAGCAGCCTGCCCACCTGTAGGTTGGACAAGCCGGTCCACAGGCGCCCCGTCTCGGTGAACAGAGCCAGATATTTGTAGCTGAAGGAGACAGACATGTGGACGATGCTGCCAGCCTGAGGACTGAGACCTGGAGGATACTGAGGACAGACAGGTGGTGAGACAGGTGAGAGTCCTCAGTTCACCTGTCTGTCTGAGGAGCAGAGGGCCTACCACAGCCGTGCAGGACGTGTTGTCCAGGACGTAGAGCTCAGGTCCACTGGACACCAGGACTTTGGTCTGTCTATCCTGAGTGAGGACGGCCCAGCAGGACGGCCTGCCCTGGAGACCTGAGGGGACAGAAACAAGTGGGGGACAGGTAGAGGACGCCTGGATGGGCTGTCCTCCAGCCATCCTTACCTGGGACCTCAGGTAGCCTGCGCAGCTTCAGGTCCTCGATGTTGGTTGCCAAGGTGAAGCGGGAGGAACCCGTTACTATGGCGACGCCTGTTCCATACGGCGAGTGGAACACCTTGGCCTCCAACACCTGACTCTGGACCACTTCCTGTTTGTCACAAAGAGAACCAGTTTACAGGGTCACAAACACACACCTGTCCAAGACCCACCTGTCCCTCACCGATGCCTCACCCACCTGTCCCATGCTGAAGTGTCTCTTGAAGGACCCAAACAGGTCATAGATCAGAACCGTCCCGTCCTCCTGAACACACAGCAGCTCGTCGTTGACGGACCAGCCCAGGTAGACCACCGGACCGCTCTTCCACTGAAAAACAGGTGAGACAGGTGAGGGACAGCACAAGGTCACTCTGGGACGGGTGCTGTGTTGGACGCGTCTCCTTACAGGGAAGCTGGTGATGGACACTCCGGAGGCGGAGTAGATCTCCAGCTGAGGACGAGTGCTGGGGGAACGTCTGAGCGGCTCTCTGAGCAGAGCTGGGACACAACAACAGGGTTACAACTAGTGGGGGAGTGGGGGCTTTTCTAACTCTGATAGTGTCACCATGGTAACAGACTGTGAAGACATGAAGCCTGGTTGAACCTCACTGTGTTTGTGACCAGAGTCACTCCATGTCTCCACATAACTACATAACTGAATAAAGTGACCGAGTCCAGGTAAACCATCGGAACCAGAACCCACCGATTGGGCCTCCATACGGAGCTGCTGCAATCAGACTGTCCCTCAGTCCGTCCCGGAGGCTCCAGAACATCTCATAGAGTTCCGTCTTCCTGCAGAGACAGAACCGGGACAGTTTAACACCAGAACCAGCAGAACCGACCAGACTCTGTTCATTTCTGCTCAGGTTTCAGCTCATTCCAGGTAACCGGGTCTCTGTGTGACAAACAGAACCGGTCCGAACCCGGATCCTGGCAGGCAGACATCCGATGGTTCCTTCGGCTCTAGTCTGGGTCCACAAGAACTCACCTGGAGAGAAGGGGGGGACAGATGTGCTGTGTGGCGGAAGCTAGCTTTAGTCATGTGACTAATGTGACCGGCCAAAGCAGTTCTGTAAACAGAGCAGGTTCGGACCCAGCAGGATCTGACCCAGCTGCAGAGCGGAGCCCCAGGTGTTTCGCGCCAGGTGTGTGTGGTACTGACCGGTAGAAGGCGTCTCCCAGCGGGTTCCAGTTAGCGGTGATGAAGGCCATGCTGAGGAGGATGAGAAGGAGGAAGAGGAGGTCTGGGTCCGTCCAGAGGAGCTGGTTCTGCCGTCTGACCAGAACCGAACCGCAGGATGAGGCAGGGGTTCGGCAGCACAGACGGGCTGTGGGTCAGCTGATCTGAGCCTCCAGGACGGAGGAGCCACCGTTCTCAGAACCGAATCACTTCCAGAACCGGACCACTTTCCCTAACTCTAAGCCTACCCACTTCTATTTCCTTTAAAAACCCTAAATCCTAAAGCTGACCTCTGACCCCTGACCTTTCTTCAATCACTTATTACATCCATAAATCAGATGACTTGTGTTTACTAACTAAAGTTTACTTCTGCGCATGCGCTCACTTTCTTTCCAAGAACTTTATTGAACAAACAGGAAGTAGACAGAAGACACACTCAATAGAAACAAACAGGAGATAAAAACACAGAAACTATTAGATATGAGTTGTTTCTGATGTTGATTTTATGTCTACTTAAGAAAAAGAGAAACATAAAGTGTCTTATCAAGTTCAATTTATGAATATTTGTATTTAGCCAGAATTACATTTATTATAAAAATATAAACAGAGCAGAGGGGGGTGACAGCTTTACAGCCAAATTATCCTAAGAAAAACAGTGATAGGAAACTTAAATCAGCTGTTTTTCCTCTGAACTCTGGTTATAAAAGAATGATCCCTGTGTTTTAGTTTAACAGAACCAGGAGAGGTTCTGGGTCAGTGGAACCGGGACACACATAGGAACTTTAAATAGGCCGTTTTTCCTCAGGACTCTGGTTATTGAAGAATATCTCTGTGTTTTAGTTTAACAGAACCAGTTCTGGATCAGTGGAACCGGGCCGGCTTTCCTCTGGACTCTGGAGTTCCAGCTCGAATACAATGGGAGGAAAGCTGCAGTTTTCCTTCCAGATGACTTCATCGGAAAAACATGGGTGAGCAAGAGACACTGGCTCTCACTGGCTCTCTCTCCTGCCCCATCTCCATGGTAACTGCCCCCTCCCTCCTGGGTGTGGTAGAGAGACTCTGAGCTCCAGGCTGAAGGCAGAGAGAGAGCTTAACCCTTTGAGGGGCAGCAGAGCTGAAACCTGTTGCTGTCAGATAGTTCTGGTTCAGGGTTCTGGTCCAGTTGTCCGGTCCAGACTTCCCTGTGGGTGAAAGGTGTGTGAACAGAGCTGGTGTCCACAGTGTGTCTCCAGTCGGTCCCGGCTGCAGCAGGGAAGGGGTTAAAGGTGTGGACGTTTCCACAGAAGGAAGTTATCTGGAAAGTTTCCCTCCCAGCAGCCAATCAGAGCGCAGCTCTCTAACTGCAGGCGAACAGAGTTTGGGTGTTTTCTCCACTGCAGGAGACTCTGCTTACTCCTCCGTCGACATGGTGACCACCGAGTCCCACCAGAACCAGGACCTGATGGTCCCCGCCGACGCCCCAGACCTGAACCTCAACCTGGACTCGCAGGGCGAGGAGCAGGCCTCTGGTTCTGCTGCCTTCGACCCGGAGAAGCTGGGTCAGGGTCCAGTCAACGCCATCACGGTTCTGACTCTCCTCGACAAGCTGGTCAACATGCTGGACGCTGTGCAGGACAACCAGAACAAGATGGAGGTGAGTGGACGGGTTCAGGGTCCAGAGTCCAGTTAGAACAGCTGATTAAACCGGAACCAGACCAGAAGGTGGAGGAACATCTGGGCCAGACCCGGGCTGTGGTTCTGCTCCATGTTCTGACACACCCTCAGAGTTCCTCCTCAGGAATGTGGATCCCACTTCCTGTTGGTAAGACGTCACATCCCTCAAGGTGTGTTTACCAGTACCACCTCAGGAACGGACTGGACCTTCTGCAGAACCGCAGCTGTCAGCGAGTGTCTGATGACTGAGAGGGTTTTGTCTGTACTCTGGGCTCTGGGGTGACCTGTGACCCGGTTCCGGGTGTGTTTCAGATGCACCAGGTCCAGATGGAGGGCGTGGTCAGAGGGATCCAGGCAGACATGACCCGGCTGTCCAAGAGTCACAGCCACACGTCCAACACCGTCAGCAAGCTGCTGGACAAGAGCCGCAAGCTGTCCGTGACCATGAAGGAGGTCAGTGAACGCACCAGCACACCTGGAGCACCTGGCGGACCGTCCTCCATGTCCTCCATGTCCTCCATGTCCACCATGTCCTCCATGTTGTGTCTCTGCAGGTCCGGGAGAGGATGGAGCGTCAGGGTGCTCAGGTGAGGAAGCTGGAGGCGAACCACGCCCACCTGATCAGCAGGAACAACTTCAAGGTGCTCATTTTCCAGGTAGGTGCGAAGTCACCAGATGCATGCTGGGAAATGTGGTCCCAAAGAGGGCTGCCTGGCTGTTCTTCAGCCACTAACCTTATTTGGATATGTGCTGCTGTGGGGAGCCAACCTGGAAAATCTTCAGAGGGGGCTGTGGTTGTCATGGTAACGGAGTTGTTATGGGCTGAAACCACAACCTGCTGGTCCAGCTCTGTGGCTGAAGGTCAACTCCTCTCCTTCTGCCTCCTGTCAGCAACACGCAACATTCCCAGAACATTTCTCAGAACATTAGAACATTCCTCCAATCCTCCCAGAACATTCCAGCACCCAGCTTCAGTTATTACTGGTAGAAACTAATAATCAGGCCCAAAATCTGACCAGAACTTTCAGAAACACATAAGGACAGTTCCAAAGTCAGCCTTCTGTCACCTGACGCCGTTGTGTTTATGATGTTTTTAATGTTTTCCTGATGGAAAGCACTTTGAACTGCCATGCTGCTGAAATTGGCAGCAAAAATAAACCTGATTGATTGATTGATTCCTACAATCCTTCCAAAACATTCCCAGCATTCCTCTGTCTCTGGGTCAATGTGTGTATTGTGGTTTCCTTGTGTCTCCCTGTTACTGTGTCTGTCCATCCAGTCCACACCTTCTAGGTGGGTCCGGTTCTGACGCGGTGCCTTGCTCTGTTGCAGGAGGAAAACGAGATCCCGACCAATGTTTTCGTGAAGGAGCCTCCTCCGTTTCCTCGCGATGAGATCCTGGAGGAAGGCGAGCCATCTGCTCCGGGTGTCAGCGATGACAGGCAGGACGGGGCCTTCCAGACCATCGACCTGTCGTCTGACGAAGATGTTGGCCTGGAGGCCGACATGGATGAAGAGGAGCCGTGGCCTCAGGATCTGGACAGCATGGAGAAGTCCACAGCGGATAAACTGAAACGGTCCAGCCTGAAGAAGGTAGGAACCACAGGAAGCAGACCTCCAGGTGTTGGATCAGTCAGACAAACGATATTGTCTCTGTCTCTCTGCAGGTGGACAGCCTGAAGAAAGCCTTCTCCAGACACAACATCGAGAAGAAGATGAACAAGATCGGGACAAAGATCGTTTCAGCAGAACAACGGGAGAAAATCAAGCAGAGAACTGCCAGCCTGAAGGTCTCCCCTCTGACCTTTGGCATCAAGAAGGTACAGAGACTCTCGCTGGTCACCTGACCATCAGACATTCTTTGAAAGTCTCAGTTCAGACTAAAGATGTTCTTGTGTCCTTCAGCCTCGCAGAAGCTCAGACTCCCAGCCTCCGGAGGCCTCAGGCCAGAACAGGGAGTCCCTCACCGCCGAGGTCGACATCCAGCTGCCCTCACCAGGCGCCGCTGAGCTGGAGCTCCCCTTCACCGAGGTCCACGCCCAGCTGGCCCCTAATGACCAGCAGGAGGTGCTCCAGGACCAGGTGGAAGCAGTAGTGGAGGTCAGGGAGGAAGTAGAGAAGGAGCTGGAGATTGTGGAGGAAGTCAGGGAGGAGGTGAGGGAGGGTTCACTGGTGGTGGAGGCTGACGTGTCGGTGGTCTCTGAGGGACTCAGTGAGGCGTACGCTCTGTCCTCCACCCTCCCTCAGGAGGATGGAGCAGAGGAGAAGGAGAAGGAGGAGGAGGAGGAGGAGTCCTAAGCAGAACATGAGTGTTAGATCAGATCAGTCAGAGTGTCCAGACCTTTCTAAAGGAACTCCTCTCAGTTTGAACCAAGAACAACCAAAAGGTCTTCTGCTTTATTCCTCAAACTTTCCATTAAAAGTCAACAATCACATTCTCCCAAAAGTTTTCCAACCTTCTCCTCTGATAAACCTCTCAGAGATCAAACCACCATCACAGAGCAGAACATGTTGCTCCTTTAGGTCTGAAGGTCAGATTTATTTGATCATAGATGATCGGACCCTGATGAACCCTGATGTTCTGACAGGTTTGAAGTCTACATGATGAAAATCATCTTGAATTCTTCTCATTTGAAACCTGATGGCTACATGTTGGGATCCATGGTTCCTATCAGTGTCTGGACTTCAGCCGTTCTTCTCCATTTTACCATTTTATTTAATTTCCATCAGAAAAACATGGGAAATGTTGGGTCCAACCTGATCAAGGACCTTCTGCATCTTGAAATGAGGGGACCTTCAGGGCAGAGTGGGCTCAGGAACCTCCAGGGTTACCGTCCTCCCTAAGAGCAGACGCTGAATCTGCAGGTTCCTGTGAGAATCCATCCAGTAGGTTTGAATCAAACCCTGTTGGAATCAAATTCTAGTGGGTTTCCATTAGTGGTCTTTGTTTTATATTTTCCCAACCAGGGTCTTTTAGATGTGCCCTGATAACTGAACCCCCTCTCTCTGAGGTTCTTCTGATGATCTCCAGTCATCCCTCTGACCAGGTCTCATTCATTGCTCTATGATGTTCCTAAGGGAACACCCTCTGCGGTTGATCCAAGTTTTTTTTAAATGTTTTGACATTCCAAGGGGTTTTCTCTGTATTCCTTGTATTTCTCTAGAAGTTTCCACAACATTCTGTCGCACCTCCTAAAAATCTCTGCCAGACTTTCAGCAACGTTCCAGCGTCTCCCCAGTGTTCTCCCAATGTTCTACGCCTGACCATTTAGTAGTCGTCCCTCCTTCTCCTCTGGTTCCACCAGTGTTTGTTTTCTGAATACGTCGTGCTTTAGATTCATCATGCTCCTGGTTTTCCGTTCACCAGGTTTCAGTGGTTCTGTTGATATTCTACCAAACGTTCTCTGATCATCTCAGTGTTCCTGAACTCCAGACGCTAGAAAGGTGAATCAGTGCCTGCCAGCTGTCTCACATTATTGATAACATTATTGATGATTTGCGATTCCAACTGATTGATCTAAAATGGTTAATTTTTGTTTTTTTGTTTGTTTTGCCAAAGATTATTTCCTTCTGCATCTCATCTCTGGTGTTGATTGAACATTTCTTGTCCTAAAGTCTCCAGACTGTCTGAATTGTGGTGTATGTCTTTAGTTATGCTTATGAGCTCAGTGTAATACAGGCTCCTCTGCTTTGCCTCTCTGAAGCCACCTGCTGATAGATTGTTGTAAATATTGTTACACTTTTTCTGTTCTGTGCTATAAAAGTTTTAACTCTGTAGGTCAGAGGACACGCTTTCCTCACCAGATAATAAACCTGACGGTGCTTTTCACCTTATCAATGCTTGTATAAATTCTTTTTTCCTACAAAACTCTGTAGTCAATAAACTATCACACACACACACATGAGTGTTTCCTGTCTCTGATGTTCTGGAACCAAAAGGGCTGGATAAATGTTGTTGGAATCAGAGGAACATCTATGATCAGCCAGGTAGATCTGAGAGTCTATGTGGAGATACGGTTTTAGTGTGTCTTTGGATCCCGGCCCTCATGTGAGAGAGACAGGAAGTGGGGTGGTCTCTTCAGCAGCCAATGGCAGAACAGGATTGGTGATATCAAACAGAAGGACCAATCAAAGTGAGCGGGACGGTCCAGAGTTGGGTCCAGTCTCTGCACAGTAAGATCAGACGGCCCAACTGAACTGAAGTATTTATGCAGCATACACAGTGTAGTACTGAGTATTTCCTGTGAAGTACGCAGTGCGGTACCGGTACCATGGACTCTGAGGCTCCCCCCACGCTCTCTCTCGTCTCTGTGTTGTCTATGCTGGGCTGTAGCCTCCAGCTGTTGGTGGCTGCCCTCCTCACACACAGGTATGGTGGGCGGAGCTCCAAGACGGACTGGTGGATCCTGCTGTGGCTGTTCTATGATGTCATCGTCCACCTGACGCTGGTAGGAGGAGTTTCTTCTTGTTTAGCAACTCTCTGCTGTTAGCTCTGAGTGTCTTCTTCACCACGTCAGGAACTGACCTTTAAACTGTCTAAGAATTGTGCTCTTGTATTGTGTTTACCATTCTTTGGGTTCTCTTTGTCTTCCGCCCCAGTACTGTACTTGTGTTGTTCGTTCTGTTTTATGGGTTTCTGAACTGCTTTTGAAGATTTCACTGTTTTCCAGATATTTTGGATTCATTCACACCAACCCTGGTTTAGTCCGCTTTAATCCATCTCTAGTCCATCTGCCTAGAAAGTCCGGTTCATTTTGGGTGGGGGGGGTGAATGGATAATCAAACTCTGGTCCTCCAAACTTCGATCTGCGTTCAGTTGAAAATGCCTATGTGGACGGAAGTAGACCACAGTGCAGGGTATTATGGGTAAATAAAACCAAAACGAATGAGTTAGCCTAGTGCTAGTGGGAGAAAATCTTGTGGATTTTAGCCAAAGAAAATGTATATTGGTCGCTAAAATCTGACCAATATACATTTTTGTATCCATTTGGTGAAGAAGGAAGTTGCCCTCGTGTCTTCTTCAGAAGTTTCTGTGCTGTTCCCTTTAGTGGTTCTTGGTGCAGCGCCCCCACAGGCCAGAAGGCGCCACATTGTTTACCTGGACAGAAACATCTGGACTGACCATCAAATATTAAAACAGCATCTCCTTTGTTGGCTCTTTTGATCTGGCTGACTGTCCCTTTTGTCCTCAGGAGGGTCCGTTTGTTTACATGTCTCTGGTTGGGACAGTGGAGACATCTGAAGGTCCTCTGGCTGAACTCTGTGAGTTTTGTCTTGTACTGCTTTGTATTTCTGTGTCATTCTGTAACTCGCATATACCATTAAAGAGTGTCCTTAATGTTTCTAAACTACACCCATCAACCAATCAGAGAGCTGCCTCTGACTTGAATCCAGACATAAACATTGAAGGCCCTTCATCACCTCTGTCTTACTCCACAGTATCAATTTCCAGAGATGGAAGAGTTCTCATGGAGTACTATTTTACTTTTAAATATGTTTTTTAGTCCTTCAATATACCTGAAAGTTTTGATGCATGGTTTAACGTGTCAGCTCTGATCTGGATAAAATACCTGTCAACATGTAGGGAAGGAATACGGTAAAGCAGACAGTCGCTGGTTGGTTTCTGATCCAAACATCGTCTCCTTGGAGATTCTGACAGTGGTCCTGGACTCTCTGCTAGCTCTGCTGCTGATACATGCAGTGCTCAATGACAAGTACTACAGGTAATGCTACAGTTTCAATAAAGTACAAGATGCACTACCCATACAGCCCAAGTATTACATGTTACAAGGTATAGAATCAAAGTACTGCAGAGTATGCTAATGAAGTACCACAGATATTATTACAGTACATGCAGTGCTGCTAAAACCTGTTAGACTGGTTTTTATTCTTTGGTTTATAAATCAAACTGAGCCCTGAAACATTTCATCAGATTTTACCGCGTTTACATCTCTTCTGTTTACTTTGTCTTTTTCATTCAGTTTTTTATTCTTTAGTGCTTCATGTGGTCAAATGTGGGTCAACCAGATCTTAAATGGGCCGTTAAATCAGTCTGATTCTGATGAAACTGCCACATAATGACCTGTACCAGCTCGTAGTGACGGACATGTACTGATGGTGAAACGTATTTCAGACACTTCCTGCAGATCACTCTGAGTGTGTGTGAGCTGTACGGCGGCTGGATGACCTTCTGTCCTGATTGGCTGCTGGGCAGTCCTCACCTAGACACGTCCAACCCGCTCTACCTGTGGGTCTACCTGGTCTTCTTTAATGGACTCTGGGTCCTGGTCCCGGTTCTGCTGCTGGTCCAGTCCTGGTTGTGTCTCCAGAGTCTTCATGCAGTCAAAGAAGACAGAGCGTCGGCGCAGAGGAAGAAGCTGTAGACGCTGTCAGTGAACTAGTGATCGGGAACCTTTCACTGTTGAGCTCATCGTTTTCTCAGACTGGTGACAGAAATGATTTTGTAGCAGGAAGGAACCAATCATATAGCTGGATCATCACTAAAACTTTTATTAATCTCTATAAATAAAATCTTGAGTTTAAACGTGTCTCCTGTAGATGTGGATCTCCTTTCCCGCTCCTCTCAGCTCCTCTTGATCAGCTTGTTGACCTTCAGGAAGGCCTGTTGCAGACCCAGCCCCTTGGTGGCGCTGCAGGCCTGGATCTCCCACTCTCTGTCTGTGTAACTGTTCAGGTTCAACTTGTTGGACACCTGAGGAGAAGATTAGACTCTTTATTTTCATGGTCTACAGTGGATCCAGTGTCTATCCTTCACTTTGTTGCTTGTTAATTTTGATCTTCAGTCCATTTGTTGTCCTATGATGTTGACTTAAAAGAACAGAGTTCTGGCAGAACCTCCAATATGAAATCAAGGCTATTCTATTTTGTCAAAGAAATGACTGATGTCTAGAGAAGATGGGAAGAGCCCAAAGATCCAACATGGTGCTTCCTTATATAGTTCTTGTTCTCTAATGGTTGCCATGGGACCCCAAACGGCTCTTGTCTCATGGATGCTCCCAGTGAACTATAAGGTTCCTGCATCCTACATAACTAACAAGGTAAGGCTGACCACAGAAGGGATCTGAACTGACTCTTTCTCTCATTGACCAATAAGTGTTACATCAAGCTTCCCTCTGTCGCCACCTGCTGCACAGTTTGAGGTAGCGCTACAGGCCAATCTGCTGGGTTTTCTTAGAGGTTTCATTAATTTGAACAATAAACTGAACTTGATTCATTGTTGATTGGGACGTATATGACTGACTTGAATCTGTCTGCCTGATTTATCCTCTTCGTTCTGTTGATGATCAGTTTATTGGTCTGCACCGTCTGAAGTGTCCCTACCTCCCGTATGGTCATGCTGTTGGGCAGATCCTTCTTGTTGGCCAGAACCATCAGAGGAACTCCTCGCAGCTTCTCGTCGCTCAGGATGCCCTTCAGAGCCATCTGCGCCTCTGGAATGCGAGCCGCGTCGGTGCTGTCCACCACGAACACCAGCGCCTTGCACTCGTCCAGGTAGTACCTGCAGGACATCCGTTATCCCTTTGGCCGGTTGCTAGGGAGACACACCTGCTGGGTGTTGTTTACTCACTTCCAGTTGGGTCTCATGCTCTTCTGTCCGCCAATGTCCCACAACGTCAGAGACGACTGCTTGTTCAGCTCCAGTGTTCCCACGTTGAACCCCACGGTCGGCGAGGTGTTGACTGCCTGATAAGGTAAAAGGTTTCATGAGAACACCTGAGGGCTGATGACCCTCACGATATTCTGAGACTCACCTGTCCGGTCAGGATATGGGCCAACAGGGTGGACTTCCCCGCAGAGTCCAGACCCATGATCAACACCTGGACAGAGGAGGACAGGCTTCAGGTTAACACTCAGCTGGTTCTGGTGCTGAAGTCTTCCAGTCTGGATCCCAGAGGAGATTTAGGCTAGAACCAGAACCGAACCAGAACCAGAGGAGTTCCACCTTTCAGGACCATGAGATGGTTTATCAAAGCAGTTACTCTACAAGCTGTCAGGGCTGGACAATGAGTCATTTACAATAAATATCACAATAGACATCTGATCCAGAACCACACAGCATTCTGGGCGATGTAGGCGGAGGAAAGGTTAAAGCTACTTAACCTTTCAAGGCTAGCTAAGCTATGCTGGTGACATCAACAACAAAAAAAATACTCAGTTGAATGTTTTCTTTGTTGGTCCAGAAAATGTTTTTAGTCGATTCTCTGAAATGACTGAAAGAATTTAAGTGAAAAACCTTTGGTGTATTCAGCCAAGTCTGGTTCTGAGTAGACAGTGACTGGATATTTGTGATCTTATCTACTAGGATATTAAAATGAAAGCAGCAAACAAAAACAAAACATGACTAACAAAAGAAAACACTATGTACAAAGCTACAGTTAAGAAGATATAAATTAGTCATTAGAAACCCGCCCTTTAAAAAAAAAAAGTGTTTTTATGCTTCGGTTCGTTTGTGGTCAATGGACCTCGCAAAATTACTTCAAGGGCCACAAATGGCCCCTGGGCTGCACTTTGGGCACCTGTGGTCTAAAAGGTCTTTAGGATGAGTTTGTGGTCTGATAGGAACCATGTGGACCATCAAACTCCCTGAAAACCTGAGATGTTCAGAACCTGTGGGTTCCTTTAAAACAGGACTGGAAACATTTCTGGGTCACAGCAGTTCTGGATCAGAACTGGACGAGAAAATGTTCAAAACGTTTGATTCTTTCAGGCCTTGTTTTCTTCTTCTGGTCTTTTCTTTGACATCCTGTAAGGGACAAATGTCCATCTGTCTGGACCTCCTGATGGAGCGGATCCAGAGGTTCTGGTACTCCTGATGGAGCGGATCCAGAGGTTCTGGACAGGCAGTAAGTCCTCCAGGTATGTGGGCTTGTCCCAGAGCTTTGAGGTATTCCTAACTCCTGATCCAAACCAGCAGAGGTGAGTTTACTGGATCCATTTGGTTTATCAAACATCTCCATTTAATGAAACTGGTTCCGGTCCAGCTGATCCAGATGAAGGAGAGAACCGGATCCAATAATCAACCAAAGAGAGGAAAATAAGGGACTCACCTGAGGGCAGGCGGAGCTGCCCTGGCCCATCGCTCTGGAGCTGTAGAATCAGTCTGACTGGATCTCTGACAGCCCTCGGGTGTAGCTGACCCTCTCTGATTATCAGCCTATAGCAGCCCTTGCTGCTGCCCATGTGGCCAATAGGATGGTCTGACTGCATTCCTGTTCAGACACACCCGGCCTGCTGAGGAGTCAGCAACAGGTGAGAGCGGCTGAGCAGGAAGTCATGTGACCATGTTGAAGATGAATATGGAAATCAGGCTGTCAAAGAAAACCTGTTTACCAAAAGTACATCACTGCTGCTTCTTTAATAATCATTACATGAATAGTGGAAGAGTATACCTCATAACATTTAAGCAATATTTGCTTCGCAGTCTTCTCAGGCAGTTCTTCCTTCCACTTAATTTCCCATTGAGTTGGATACTGAGATTGGCCTCCCTCCACACTCGTTTTATGTGAGAGGTTTAAATCATTTTAATGGGTTTTATGTGATATTATAAACTTATTTAGGAGTTTTATTCTCTCTGGAGCCACCAGATTATCTCTATCATAACTGAAACATATTGTAATTTATGGAAGACCCTGCTGGACCCCTGAAGGAGGAGGAGCAGAATCCGCTGAGGAGGAGTCAGAATACTGCCTATATATCCTCCTCCCTCCTCCTCCTCCTTCCTTCTTCCTCCTTCTTCTCTGGTTCTTCAGCTCCATCATGGGCTTCGGTGACCTGAAATCAGCCTCCGGACTCAAAGTCCTCAACGACTTCCTGTCGGACCGCAGCTACATCGAAGGGTGAGTCCAGTAGAACCTGGCAGAACGTCCCGGTAGAAGCTCCTGCAGGGTTCAGCGAGGCTGCCGCCATCTTGGCTCAGCTCGTGGCTAACAGTTAGCTTCAGGTCCGGCGATAAATTGAGCTACACTAGAGCTCCATGAAGCCGGAAGTGTTCATGGTTTTACATAAACATATGAAAGCTGATGGTAGATTAATTGACTTCATAGTTTAGATCAAAATATTTGGTTTATTTGGGTTTAATGTGGCGTACTGTGCTGTCACATGGTGCTAACAGCCTCTCTGCGGCTGCGCAGTGGCTGCTGTAGGTTCTGTAAGCTCATGCTGGACCTAAAGTCGGTTCTAAACTCAGAACCAGAGACATTAGAAACTAGCTTAGGAGTTTTAATATTACTGAGACTACAAATCGGGTCTAGGTCTAGCATCTAAACCTGGTCTGATCTGGCAGGATTCTGGTTCTGGTCCATTCATTCTCCAGTCCAGGTTAACCAAGCCCAAGTGGTCAGGTTTTCGGTCTAGACTCCAATAACAGGGGGAAATGCACCTTTAGAGATCAGCTGAGTCATCTGTAACCATGGTAACCCTGTCCTCCACAGGTTTGTCCCCTCTCAGGCTGATGTGGCGGTCTTTGACGTCCTCTCAGCCCCTCCCCCAGCAGACCTGTGCCATGCCCTGCGGTGGTACAACCACATCAAGTCGTACCAGAGCCAGAAGAACAGGTGAGCCCGCCCCCATCGTCGTCATCCTCGGGTCAGAGTGCACAGGTGTGACCAACGCTTCCTGGCTGTCAGCCTCCCAGGTGTGAAGAGACCTCTGGGGCAGTACGGCCCTCCGGGAGTGGCCGACGCTACCTCAGGCTCTGCCCCTGCCGCCGCCGATGACGATGACGACGACATTGACCTGTTTGGTTCTGACGAGGAGGTGAGGACGTTATGATGTCATGGTGACGTCACAGGGGAGCTCAGGTTTGGTGTTAAACCCTGGTCTTTGTCTGTCAGGAAGACACCGAGGCGACCAAGCTGAAGGAGCAGCGCCTGGCCGAGTACGCCGCCAAGAAAGCAAAAAGTACGTCACTCAACCAATCACAGGACACCTCACCTATCACATGACTGCCCTATAGAGTCAAACTACCTTCCATGTGGCTCTGGATGATGAGTAACCAATCACCATCTTTCGGCTGACTGCCTGATGGACAGCTGTTTTTACCTGACGAGTCTCCACCAATCAGAGCAGCATGGTGGGGTTTCCTTGGCAACTGACTTCTACTTCTGTCTCCTACTAGAGCCCGCCCTCATCGCTAAATCATCGCTCCTATTGGACGTGAAGCCATGGGACGATGAGACGGACATGGCCAAGCTGGAGGAGTGTGTCCGCAGCATCGAGATGGACGGGCTGGTCTGGGGACAATGTAAGAGGACCGCACACAGTACTGGGACCAGTACCTGTAACACAGTATCACACAGTACCCCAGACTAGGTGTAGCTGCTCTGCACAGCTGATGATCCATCTCACCATCTTTCGGCTGAAGACTGATGGACACTCTTTGATCTGACCGCTGCAGAAACTGATCACATTCATCCATTAAACATTAAACAGTTTTATTGACGGGTAATAACCAACCCATGGTGTGATCTGTGCAGCCAAGCTGGTCCCAGTAGGCTACGGCATCAAGAAGCTCCAGATCAGCTGCGTGGTGGAGGATGACAAGGTGAGATGCTTAAAGAGCGACTCCTGGTTGGTTCTGAGTGTCTGCCAGGGGTCTGACTGAGTGTTTCCTGTTGCAGGTGGGCACAGACATCCTGGAGGAGAAGATCACAGCCTTCGAGGACTTCGTGCAGTCCATGGATGTAGCAGCTTTCAATAAGATCTGAGTTAATCATGTTTAATAAAAAGCACTTGGCATAAAACAAACAGCTGTTGAGTCTTTAATCTCAGGGGAAATGTTTAGTCCAGCTTTAAAGTTAAAACGATGATGGTTGAAACACTTAAATTTATAAAACCTGAATTTCTCCAGGTTAATCTGAATGATGAGGTGAATTTATCACCTTAAAATCGCGTGTATGAGGCTGCAGTTCCTCTATGTGGCCGCTAGCGGCGACACAGTTTAAAGATCTCTTCCACATGGAGCAGAAGAAGACTGGACCGGAAACTAAACAGCAGTGGAGTAGCGCTCGGCGGAAGAAGATAAATAATCCGTAAAAACAGCAACCAGCGACCTGCTGCAGGTAAAAGAACCCGACAGTCAGTCGTTCTAGGCGGCAGTGACGGGACCGGACCGCCGCTGACGAGTTCCGTGCTGCCGTTAAGCTCAGGAGTTAATCGGCTAACAACATAGCTAACCGGAAGCTGACCGCTGTGACACGTCAGCAGCGCTGTTGCCATGGTTAAAGACGACCCGATTTAATCCCTATTTGCACCCAGAATACGGAACCGAGACTTTAATTGACTAAACATGGGTTACTATTTTAGCAAGAAGTGCAAGCCGATTGGTTAGAAATACATGAAGCTAAACTGTGATTGGTTAGAGTGAAATCAGCTGGCGTACAATTGGTCAACAGCGAGGAGAGCGGTGCTTTGATTGGATTAGAGTTAGACAGGTAACTGAAAACTATCATTACCGGCAGGTGTTAATCCAGGCTGAATAATCCATGTTACCATGGTTATGTGTATCAATACCGGGTCCAGTACTGAGCTCTTTTAGGAGGTAACTGTTCTGTTGAAGATCAGGCTCCACCAGAATAGTTCTGATGGGTTTGACGTGACGCTGGGTGAGGTTTACCTGAGTCTAAACACACTTCTGAGCATGTGCAGAGGCAGCATCACCATAGCAACCAGTGTGGCTGTCTGCTTCCCTTTCAGGCTCATGGACTCTGGAGCTCCCGCCTCGTTGCCGTTAGTTACAGCATGGAGCGCTCTGATTGGACAGACCCTCTGACTGCACCGCCTCCAGGTGAGTTGTCTTGTGTGGATGTGTGTGTTCACCATGTGCAGGTGTGTTATTAGCTGTATGTGTTCCAGGTGTGCCATCAGGATGTCCGATGAAGGTAACCAGAAGGAGGCGGAGCCTCCCAGCAGGTAAGCTTACCTGCTGGCAGACATCAATAAAGACATCAGAGACAGTCATCAATAAAGGTGAGCTATAGGTGTTCTCTGTCTGGCAGGATGTTGGAGGAGCCAGAGCCCGGTCCATCCAGGTGTGAGCCCAGCAGGCAGGGTTACTGTGGTTACTGCAGAGTCCTCTACACCAGCCTGGACCAGGTACAGGAACACCTGAGTTTAGACTGAGTCTGGTGTCACTCAGGCTCCTGATGACATCATCACCATGTGTCCCACACAGCACCTGTCCAGCCTCAGACACCTGGATTCCGTCCGGGCGTCCGCCAAAGGCTCCGCCGCCGTGTCCGTCACCAGGGGCAACCAGAGCAGGCTGACGCTGCTGGAGCGCTTCCTGCGGGACGTCCAGGAGCACCACCCTCATCGCTACGACGATGCCAGGTGAGCAAAATAAACACACCTACACTAACGCAACAGCCCAGCTGTTGCTATGGGTAACCTGTCCGTCTGCGTCTACCAGGCCGTCCCACGCTGACCTCCCATCTGTCTCCGCACCCCCGCTACCGAAGGCGGAGCTTGATGAACTCTGTTCCTCTGACGGAGACGGACAGTCACTAGGCACTCGAGAACACCTGCCCAGCTCTGATGACGCTTCCTGTCAGCCAGCCAATCAGGAGACAGAACACAGCTTCCACAGCCAATCAGGCGACCAGGACGAAGGACGAGCATCTTCTCCGCCCTGTTGCACAAACACTCCACCCTCTCAACAACAAGCCCCGCCCACTCAGCCCCAGGCACCGCCCCCTCAGTCTCCACCTCTTCAGCATCAGGCTCCGCCCCCTCAGCCTCAGGCTCCGCCCTCTGTCCACAGAAAAGCCCACAGGAAGACCAACCGGAGGAAACTCAGTGACTCTTCATCATCCACTCAGGCCCCCAGGGGCCTGAGTGGCAATCAGCTGGACCTGATTGCCAGCCAAAGGGTCCAGGCCCCTGCAGAGGCAAAGGTCCAAACTTCATCAGGACCAAGGGCCCGGTTCTGCTCAGACTTGAAGCCCCTGAAGCCCCAGAGGTCCCAGAGGCCCTTTGTGAGTTGGCAGAAGGAGAGGAGAGCGGTCCAGAAGGCGGAGGCGTTTTCCACCCACAGCGACCCGGTGGAGCAGACCATTGAAGAGGTCGGTGGTTCACCCAGGGTTTTTCACAGTGGGGGCCTCTGGGGGGCACTAGAGAGGTGGAAGGAAGGTCATGGAAACAATTGAACAATGTAGAAAAAATGAAATACAATAAATGTAATTTTTAAAAAATATAAATAACTGAACATCAGATGAATAAAGTAATTTCCACCCAGGTGTGAGGCAGCATTTATGCTAAATGAATAATGAATAAAACTGAAAACCTATTAAAATGTTTCTTTCATGTTTTGGAGCATCTTCTGTGGGTGTGCAGACCTGGGGTTAACCAGCCAATCAGAGGCAGAGCTGATGTCACCTGACCTGTCCCCTCTGAACCCTCCCAGGTGATCCAGATGTGCTGCTACAGCATCACTTCAGCTCACCACCAGCAGGAGGAGACAGAGAGCCTCCATCTCAGCCTTCCTGTCTCCGTGGAAACGCAGAGTGAGGATTGGGACACACCTGTACAGGTATGTATCGGGGGTTTGGAGGGCGGTTCTGTTTCTCCAGGTTCTGACTGTGATTCTGCTCAGCAGGTGGTTTTAAAGAGACCTCACCTACCTGTCCAGGTGAGCCAGACAGAGGGGCGGGACCTGGGCCGCCTCATGGACGTCCAGGTGGACATGGAAGACCAGGTGTACTCCAGCCAGCTGGACTGCGCCCTGCTGGGCGGGGCGGGCCAGCAGGACCAGGGCTTCTGGGACGTCCCCATAGAGGACGTTCTGCCAGTCCCACAGCATATTCCAGAATCCTTCAGGGGGAAGACCTGGACCCAGATTGAGGAGGAGGACGAGGCCCGCGTGGAGAGGCTGGTCCAGCAGTTCAGACGGGGCAGATTCATCTGCTACTTCGACACAGAGTCGCTGGCCAGGTAACAACACCTGCTCACCTGTTCAACTGCTAACTCACCTGATCAAAGGTGAACATCTTTACATCCATTCCTAGTTGTTAGCTTTCTGGTTCACCTGTCTAAACATGTAATCAGACAGGACGTTTCATCTGGAGCAGTTCATTAGTCTGAGATACACAGGTAGTCATCTCAGGTGTTCTCAGGTGATGATTTAACCTCAGGTGATCTGTTTCTTTCAGGTTTGGCAGGCGGAGGAGGAAAGAGGCCCCTGAGGCCCAGGAGGCGGAGCCAGACACAGGTGTGCTGCCCTTGGTGGACCAGGATGATAATGATGACTCTGCTTGTGTGAGGATGAGGATGAGGAAGAGGAGGCGGAGGCGGAGCTTCAGAGTGGCGTCCAGATGTCAGGTGAGCAGGACGGGTTGGGTCAAATTTTCTCTCTTGGAAACAAACGTCTCACCTGGTTTTGTCCTCCCAGGTGGTTAAAGTGAGTCACGGCACTCAGACGCTACGATTGGTTATCCCGACTGTCCATCAGCTGTCCTCAGAGGCTCCACCCACCAGCCACCCTGCAGCCAATGAGAGAACCCCTGAGTCCCAGGCGTGGCATTCGCTGCCTGCGTGTTACTCCAGCATCGTTACTCCTGTCCAGCCCCGCACCTCGCTGGTCTACCTGCTCTGCTCCCCGTCCTGCTCTGCTGGCGCCCCGCCTGCAGGCTCCGCCCCCAAGCGCTGCAGAAGGAGGCGGAGGCCTGTTGACCTACAGAGGCTAAAGGTCAAGTACAAAAGACTTCCTGTTAAGTTCTACGAGCCAGGGACCAATCAGATCCTCAGAAACCCTCCACAGGCATTACTGAGACCCAGAGGCCCCGCCCCCTCTGGCCAGCCGCCGCCGTGCGTCCGTCAGCTGTTCCGGAGTCTGAGTCCTGACCTCAACATGGACCGCCGGCCGGGGGAGGGGCCTAAAGGCGACGCGGCCCTGATGAGCGCGCTCAGTGCAGACTCTGGGACAGAGACCGTCAGGAGGACAGGAAGGGTTCCTCAGACTCCGCCCACCGGGAGAGAGAGGGGCAGCAGGCCACGACCCCCACCCTCCCAACGGAGGACCAGGATTCAAGCCCCGCCCCCTCCGCCCAGGAGGGAGGGGCTTCGACGAGCAGCGCCCAGCAGGAAGCTCCTCAGCTCCACAGGCCACGCCCTCCCGGCCCCCCGCAGAGGGCGGAGCCAGAGAAGGCGCGGCTGCGAGAGGGGGGGCAGGTAGCATGACGGACTGGAGCCACAAGGACACCGCTACACCTGTCCCAGCTCACCTGGGCAGGTGTAGACATTCACCAGGTGTTAATCTGACACTAATGAAAACTCCACTGTGCAATAAGAAGTTAGATCATTTCCTCTTTGGTGTAAAAAATGGCTGACAAAATAAATTATTTTCTTTATAGATAATCTGTTTTAATAATTTTGTAGGTAAAGAACGTTTTTACAAATGGAAACCAGTACAGCTACATGTTTGTTGCCATGGAGACATACTTATTGACATCATTGTTTACTGTTCAGCGTTCGGCAGCTCTGTGTCTCCATACTGTTTAACAGGTGGCCATGTTTTTACCTTTTCTACCTGCGTGTTTAAATATTGGTCCTGAATAAAATTTTTCTACGAGCCACGCCTGCTCAGTTTGTCCTCACAGCGTCCACCAGGCGGGACACCGCATCCCCTACCTGCTCCGCTGCTGCCGCTAGCTCCGCCCTCACGCTCTCACCTGGAAGCAGACAAACAGAAGCTGTTCTTTCTGTTTGGGACAGGGAACACCTGGCAGGTGAGACAGGTGGTCCACCTGTTTGTCTGTCTCACCTGTGTGATTTATCTGTCCATTTATGTCTCACCTGTGTTTCTGTCTCTCATCCCGTCCATCTCCGTCTTCAGTCTGTCCACAGTCTGCTGCAGTAAGATTTCAGGACTACAAGTCCCAGGATCCTCTGCATCAGACAGAGAGGCGACATTTGTTTGTAGCCCCTCCTCCTCTTGGTCTGCCTGTCGTCCTATTGACTGACAATCCTTTAGTGTTTCCCGTCGTCCTATTGGCTCACAGTCCTCTGGCGTTTCCTGTCGTCCTATTGGCTGACAGTCCTTTAGTGTTTCCTGTCGTCCTATTGGCTGACAATCCTTTAGTGTTTCCTGTCGTCCTATTGGCTGACAGTCCTCTGGCGTTTCCTGTCGTCCTATTGGCTGACAATCCTTTAGTGTTTCCTGTCGTCCTATTGGCTCACAGTCCTCTGGCGTTTCCTGTCGTCCTATTGGCTGACAGTCCTTTAGCGTTTTCTCCTCATGTTCATCATGTGACAGAGTGGATTTGCGTGGAATTGTGAGAGATGGAGTTTGAGGCTCCTTCAGGCTCCATTCATCCCCGTCCTTCATCAGCTCCTCCTCTTCCTCATCGTCGGTTGGCGGGTCAGAGGTCGGCGTGGCGGTTCCTCCCTCAGTGTGATCCGTGTTGTTGGCGTGTTGTTGAGCCTCCATCTTTCTCAGAGCCTGATGTAGAAGAACCAAACAAATAAACTACAGCTCCCATGATGCACCTGTCCCCCAGCTGCCAGCTACCTGGTTGAGCATGTCCTGCAGCCTTTCGTTGTGCTGCCTCATCGTTGCCATGGTGACCTCCATCTCAGAGCAGCGGTCCTCCAGGATGCCCTGCTCTGATTGGACAGTGAGGCGCCACGCCCCGAGCTGCTGCTCCAGCAGCCTGTGGGATCAGTTCAAACCAGTTAGACCAGTGGTGCCCAAAGTGGGTTCTCGAGGGCCGGCATCCTGCATGTTTTAGTTCTCTCCCTGGTTTAACACACCTGGATCAAATGATGGCTTGTTAGAAGCCCTAAGAGGAACATTGACAAGCTGGAAAGGTTGTTACTACAACCAGGGAGAGAACTAAAACGTGCAGGATGCCGGCCCTCGAGGACCCACTTTGGGCACCCCTGAGTTAGATCCTGGTACAGACCATACTGGGATGGTGCTGGTTCCAGCCTCACCACTTATCTCTCTTCAGGTTTCTGACTTCAGTCAGCAGCGCCGCCCCCTGCAGGAGGAGATGCGACATTACACTGCCTGAGAACGCCTGATGCTCACCTGGAGCTCCCTCACCTGCTGGGGGGGCAGAGCCTCATACGTCTGCAGAGACTTGGACGAAGTATGAGGAGGAGATGCCTGCACCGCGGCGTCCCGGGCCTCCTCTTCATCAAAAGAGGAAGAGCGTGCTGAGGCGGCCAATGGCGTCGCAGCATCAGAGGTGGGCGGAGCTCTGCAGGCAGAACGTTTCAACACAGGACTGCACAGGTTTACCCTGCAGCGCTCTCTCACCTGTTCTGGGTCTCTGCTGGCTCCGCCCAAGTCAAGACGCTTGTCCTATCAGTTTCTCTGTGAGTGTTTCGTCGTGGCAACAGGGCGTGACGAGCATTATGCATCAAGGAGGACAGAGATTCTCTCCAGGTGGGCTGATTACACAAACACAGAAACAAAGGTGGATCGCTTTAACTGTGCCTGAATGACCTCACCTGACTGGCCTGACCTGACTGACCTCACCTGTCTGACTTCACCTGACCTCACCTAACCTCACCTGAGTGCAGAACTCGACCACTGGGTGGTGTGTTTTGTGCTTCCTGGTCTGCCGGCCATTCAGGAAGCAGTCCTGACACACCTGGACGTTCACACACTTCCTGCAGCGATACCTGAGCACAGACACACAGCGGGTCTGGACACGTCTCACCTGAGTGACTCTCAGTCCTCACCTGGTCCAGCTGATCAAACTCACCTGAGCCCGGCGATGGGGAAGGCCTTACAGGTGTGGCAGCGGACGGCGTGGCTCACCTTCTGACTGGCAGACAGTCTGTAGAGAGTCGGTAACCATAGCAACAGCCGGGGCTCGCTCTTCAGCCACGAGAGGAGATGTGATTGGCTGACAGCTGGAGCCCCGCCCTGCAGATAGGAGGGGTCAGGTGAGGTCAGGTGAGGTCAGGATCACCTGCAGCAGAGCGTTAGTGTGTCCTCACCTGGTTAAAACAGGAAGTGACCGCTGTCTCCACGCTGCCGAACACTTCCTGCTCCTGGACCGCCACAGGAACCTGAACACTCAGTGGTCAGAGAGCTGGAGCACTGAGGCATGATGGGAAATGTAGTCCTACCTTGCTGAGGTCCTGCAGCAGAGAGCTGAGTCCAGACCTGGTGACGGATCCGGAGCCGTCCCCTGACAGACGAACCAGACCTGCAGGACAGAGCCAGAACCATCCGGGTCCATTTGGTTCTAGATGGTTCTGGTTCTCATCAGTACACTGGTAGATACTCACTCCTGTATTTGGCCAGCACGCTGTCCGCAGACAGAGCGACCAGAGCGGTCTGCAGAGACCGGGCCGACACCTGACCGGTCCCCTCTCTGAAACACAGCAGGTCCAGAATCAGCCAAGTCGTCTAGAAATCAGAACCGGACCTGGAGCCGATCAAATGGACCGATCAAACAGCCTGAACAGCAGACTGCCGGTCTCCTCTGATGCCGCAGCAGTCACTTCCTGGGACGCGCAATTAAACATCCTGTTGAGAACCTCGGCCACGCTTTCCCTGTTCAACATGGCGTCACTTCTGGGATTAGCCCCGCCCACCAGCTGGAAGGCTGCTGCGATGTGCTGAATGAAGATGGCGTCCACTGGAACGAAAAGACAGGTCACAAGGTCAACTGATCCATTAATATGAACTGATTCATTCAGTGATTCATTCATATGAACTGATTCATTAAAATGAACTGATTCATTCAGTGATTCATTAATATGAACTGATTCATTCATATGAACTGATTCATTCAGTGATTTATTATGAGCTGATTCACTCAGTGATTCATTAATATGAACTGATTCACTCCGCGATTCATTAATATGAACTGATTCACTCAGCGATTCATTAATTTGAACTGATTCATTCAGCGATTCATTAATATGAACTGATTCATTCAGTGATTCAATTAATATGAATCAATTCATTCAGTGATTCATTAAACTGAACCAATTCATTCACTGAGTCATTAATATGAATCAGTACATGATATGAACTGATTCATTTAGTTCATTAAAGGTGAACTAAACATGTTTAATGATTAACTGTCACTAAGTCCTGATGATGTGAATTAATGGAACCTTGAAGACTGAATCATTGAACTGAATCACTGAACCTGTTCGTTCCTCATGAACCAGTCACTTCAGAGTGAACTGTCCCAAATCAGCAAAGTGAATCGGTTCTGGTTATAATGAAAAAGTTCATTCATGACCTGAACACAGTCAGTTTAGGAACTGGTTTAGCTGAACTGGACTGCTGGTGAACTGGTGCAGAGCTGAACTGGGAAGGAACCAGTGAGTCTTACTGTGGCAGAACCTCTGCAGAGACCGGACCTTCATGGCGGTTCTGTAGACGGACAGACGGGCCTCAGTCATGGGTTCTGTTCAGAGAGCAACAAAAGAACTGTTCATATTGGAACTGACTGACTGGACCAATGACATCAGCAGGTCCAGGTTCGGCGGCCAGATGAGGTTCAAGGTTCAGACCAGAACCAGAACCAGAACCCCCGTCTGAACCTTCCTGGTTCTGAACAACAGAACTGATCTCACCTGTGCGGCTCGGATCCATGGAGATCCGGTGGATTCCTTAGATCCTCCACAGAGAGTCAAACTCCGGGACTCACTCTACAGAACCAGAACCTGCTGGGTTGGTTCTGATCCACTTACCAGAACAGGAGCTGGATCCGCTTTCTTCTGGAGAGACGGAACAACAGAGGCTGATGGAGGAATGAGATAAAATCTGGGTTATTCTGACCTGAACCCAAGAAACCAGAACCAGAACTGGACCAGAATCAGAGCTGAACCAGACCAGGATCAGACCAGAACCAGACCTGGACCTTCCTTCATCAGGAGCTGCTGCTCATCAATGATGAATGAAGGTGTTACATTACATGGCTGCCGTTTCCCACCTGCTGCCCGACAGCCAATCAGCAGCCAGCAGCGCCGACCAATCAGAAGTTGGGAACTGGAGACTTCTGAGTCCAGACAGGTAAATTCAGACAGAGCTTCAGTTTGACTCTGACCACCAGAGGACGCCAACACAGGAGTACATGTCCAACAAAAGACTCAGAAATTTTGAGATTAATCCTAAAAAACTGAACAACTGAACAACAATAAAAAACAAGGAGTTTATTTATTATTTCACTTGTAAATTGGGAAAAATATCTTTTAAATAATCTGCCAGTGGAACTGTAACTTTTCCATCAATATTAATGATTTATTGACTTAATCTGCTCTTATATTTTGCTCAATCGCAGGGCCGTGCAGAGACCACTAAAGGGGCAGGTGCTCAAAAATAAAAAAGTGCTCATCTAACTGCATTTTAGGACAGAATATTAACAAAGCCTCTCAGCTTTCAGAGTTTAATAAACAATGATAAATTACAAAATTGTGAGATGTACAATCAAAGCTAAGGAAAATCTTTATATACAGCATACAGCTATACATATGTAAGATATTTTATTAGTCATTTCTTTCTGCAGGTCTATTTTGTTAAAAGAAAGTATTGCCATATTCAAACCCGCAATTTAGCAAGATCTGTAAATCAGAGCTAGACCACCAGACATATTTTGTCTTTACAGAATTACACTATTAAAAATGTAAACAAGGGCACAGTGCAGCCTTTTAGTGACTGTAATCTATAAAAAAGAGCTACACTTGCAGTGGAGATGAAGATGGTCCATTCAGGAAAGCAGAGCTGCATCAAACTTTAATGTGGAACTGCATAAAAACAAAAAATAAATAAATAAATAAATAAAAGCAAAAATTGAATTGTTAATGCATGTCTTGCTATTCTAAGTTTTTGTTTGTGACTCAAAGTTTTGCTTGTGATTCTCACATGACATCATGGGCAGGACCCAAAATCGCAACAACAGATTTCTGATGTGTGCAAATAAAAGTTTGTGTTTGGCAAATAACTTTTTAAGTTCATGGGACAAAAATGAGTCATTTAATTAAAAAAAAAAGTTTTTTAAACAAAACTTTTTTTTTAAATGAATCATTACAATTCCAAAAGTTTTGATTACAATTTTATTTTACTTAACTGAGGTTAGTTTTTTTTTTTTCATTGACTAATTGGGGAAAAAATTAACTTCATACTCTGCAAACCAGACCCTAAACTTACTTAAAGTCTGGGTTGAGTTTTTTCCCTTTCATTAATGACATACATTATATCTATCATGGTAATTCAGGGTGAGTTATTTTTAATTCTAAATGAATATCCTTGTTGGACTTTTATTTAAGTGCTATTCTCCTTCATGCATTTACGTAATGCCAGAATAAATGCCATGTACATTATGCAGCAAAGGAAATTAGAAGATCTGACATTTATCCATCATGGAGATGATCGGTTTTGGACGGACGATGTGCCCCTTATTGCATAAGCGATACTGAAGAATGACTGATGTCATTAACGGTACAGGGAAGAAGCTTTTTCGTTATCTAGCTTTGCTAGCAAAGTCGTTAGCTAGCAGCTAGCTAATAGCACAACAACAACAGCCTAATGTCTGTATGATAAAATACTGAATCGATAGATAAGAACAGTTTTTCCTCACCTGGCTGTCTCCTCCCGCTCAGTAGTTCTTCAGAGAAAAGCAGAGGCCTGTCAGTGTCTGTTGTATTTCATTACCTCTCTGCTTAAACTGCTGAAGCAGAAAAGATACTTCAACGTTTTCCGTCATCTGACAAGTAGCAAGTCTGCTCCACTTTATTCACCAAAAACGTTTTTTTTAAATTCACCAAAAACTGATCTGTAATCTGGAACGTTCGCTACGTTAAGCTCCAGTTAGCCGCCTTATCTCACTGCGCGAGAGGCAACTGCGTCATGCGTCACGGGCAAAAGGTCAAAGGTAACAAGGTGACTGGCTTTTAGTACATGTTACTATGTGTCAGAAGAGGGCTTAGGAAATAATACAAAAAATTAAAAATAAAAATTGACCAAAAAGGCACTTGGGGGCAAGGAGCAAAAGGGGCAGGTGCTCAAGCTCCCCAAATCCCCCCCTCAGCACGTGCCTGCTCAATCGTTAATTATAGGTCAGTTTTGTCTTGTTTCTACATATTTGCATCAGGAACCAGAGGAATCATCTTCATCCACCGAGTGTTTTTCAGTGTTTTCTGTTTGGTGGAAACCCTCAGGAGACGCTGACCTCCATGGACAGAAGGATCCACCTCCAGCCGGGCTCTGAGGGGCTCACTGACCTCCAGCGCTGGCTGTGGGTCGGTTCTGGAGGACCGGTGGGTGCAGCAGCATCATATCGTGGAGCGGATCTGGACGAGGTTCTGAATAAATGTTTGATGAAGGGGAACAAGCGTCCTCTGTGGCCGGGCTGGGAACACGGCCGCCGTTGTTCTCGCTCACACTGAGCGCCTTGTTTGGCATCGGGCGGCCGCAGCGGCCGACACCGCAGCTGTCCAGCATCTGGACTGAGCTAAACGGCCGCAGGCGGAGCCACGGTCCGGTTTCTCCACGGCGCCGTCACAGAGGCACGGCCTGTCCTGAGGATGACCCCATGACCCCAGGCTGCTGGGGCCTGGCTGTTGAAAACATAAAACATCAACAGAAAGCAGAAAGAAGCTCAGAGCTGGAGGAATGACAGGAGAGAGGAGCAAACACAACCAGGAAGTTAATATATACACAGAATAAAACATAAAAAAATTAAACATAATATAATAAAACACCAAGAAGACAAAATAATGAAATACATAAAAAATAATAAAAACACAAAATAATAAAACAAAAGTATAAATAATAAAATAAGATAAAATATAAAATAAGTACATAAGAATAACATATAAATATAACAAAATGAAACAGAAAATAGTGAAACAAAAAAAATTCAAAAGAATAGATAAAATACATAAGAAATAAAAATACATGTAAACATTATATAAAAATAACAAAATGTTAAATAATAAAAAACGTAAAACAAAGTAAAAAGCAAAAAACATACACATAAAAATGAAATAAAAATATGCACTTATAAATAGTAAGGCCATAAAAATTAAAACAAAAATATAAAAATAAAGCACAGAAAATGTGTGAAAATGTAATAAAAACTTATTACCACTAAATAAGACATAAAAATATTAGAGCAATTATACTTAAGAATAAAAAAGAAAAATATGCAAATAAATAAATCATAAAAAATTCAAATGCATAATAAATGTACATAAAAACAGAAAAACCATAAGAATGTAACACAAATGTAATAAAACTAAACAGGGCGTGGCGGTGAAGCCTGACCTCTGCACCGCAGACTGAGACCTCAAGGCAGCCGTCACAGGTTCAAGTCCCGACCTGATGACCTTTAACCTCCTGTCTGACAGCTGCTAACTAAAGGCTAGATGAAGGCTACTAAACTCAAAAAACTTAACTAAGCTTAACCCAAAACATAAGAAGGAAGGAGAATTTCCCCAGAATTTCGTCACTTTCGGATAATTCCACATCCTAAACAAGTCAACATCTTTACACACAGTTCCAACGTCTCAAAGACCAAATATGGCTGACATCCTGTAATTCCAGTGGAGATCTCAGCCAATCAGAGACTTTCCAGTGTCTTCTAACACAACAAACACAGAGACATTGGCTTCTGTTCACTGGAAGCTTTAAAAACAACTTCAGCTGGAGATGGCCCGTTTAACAGAGCGTTGGGTTTGGTTCTGATGGCCCGTTTAACAGAGCGTTGGGTTTGGTTCTGATGGCCCGTTTAACAGAGCGTTGGGTTTGGTTCTGATGGCCCGTTTAACAAAGCGTTGGGTTTGGTTCTGATGGCCCGTTTAACAAAGCGTTGGGTTTGGTTCTGATGCAGCCGGCCCATTTAACGGAGGGTTAGGTGGTTCTGCTTCTCTCCAGGGATGATCCAGCTCTAGATACAAGCTGAGGAACCTGTAGAGTGTGCATATTGAACTCATGATCTTAGTTTGAATCTGGTTTCATCTGGGTCCAAATGGGCTTTGGGTTCTGGATGGTTCTGTTAACCCAGAACCTCTCTGCCGTTGTGTCAGTGTTTCCTGACTGTCAGCCTTCATGTCTGTCAGTCAGAGAGAGAATGGAGCTTTAAGACAGTCTCCTTTCAGTGGGCGGGGCTTATGAACTCCTTAACACAAACCCCTCCAGGTGGGCGGGGCTTATTTGATATCTGACGTTGGCTCCTCCCAGTGGGCGGAGTCTGTGAGGTTCAGTCATCCTTCAGAATGAGAGGCTCAGTTTCTGCTCTTCATCCTCACCAGAACCGTCCTACTGCTGCCGCTGGGTGAGTACCCCAAGGTTCTGCTCAGACTGACCTGAACCTTGGTTCAGATTCTGGTTCTGTCTGAGCCCTGGTTCTCTCTGGTTTTGGTTCTGTCTGTAGGAGAGACTCTGAGCTGCACCGAGGTGAAGATGAAGCGCTCCCTGGTGATCTGCCTACTGGTCTGCTCCTCTCTGGTCGGACTCGGTACGTCTGGTTCTCCTTGTTGGTCGGGTCATTTGGTTCTGACACCTTGGCAGAACCTACTGGGATGTCAGGCTCACTAGAGTGTCTGGGTCTGAAGGTCGGATGTGTATGAATCATCTGCTCGACGTGGTCTGCCCACTAGGGGGCAGTACCTCAGAGTCTGAGTCCTGGTTCTGACTACTGGTTCTGTTCAGATCTGTTGGGGAACAAGTTCAGTTCCTCAGACTGGTTCATGTGAAAGCTGATAGGAACCATCAGAACCTCTCTAGAGGGAGACTCCAGAACCTGCCAGGTCAGCTCAGGAGGTTTCTGGGTCTTTCTCCAAGAATACTTTGGGAAGTTCCTGGAGCGTCCGGGTCCATTAAAAACATTCCAGAAACTACATGTGAATTTCCTGGAACTTTTTCAAACCTTTTTAGGATGTTTAGATGAACTTTACAGAAATCCTGAAGGAACCTTCAAAGAACCTTTGAAGGTTCCTTTAAGGAACCTCTGCAGGAAAGTTTAAAGAACCTTTGGAAGAACATTTAAGGAATATTGAAGGAACCTTGGAAGAACCTTCAAGTTGAACCATAGAAACATTTTAGAACAATCAAACCTTTTAGAACCATTTCATCAACTGTAGAGGACTAAAATTATATTAATAGTTAATATTTAGATAGTTTGGCTGTTCTTATCAAAAGGAAATGTTCTGTGACCGGTAATATAAGGAAGAAACTCAGATTTGCTGCATGTGGAAATAACTATTGCTACACATCCATCCAGCCAAATCCTGGAAGGTCCCAGCTGGACAACTCTGGGAATAACACAGCAGCAGCAGCAGAGTGGGATCCAAGACATCTGTGTCAAAGAGCGAACTGGACTGGTTGAGAAATCTGCATATGGACAGATTTGAGTATAAATACGCTTTGTTCTCCAGGAGACCTGAGGGTTGATGTGATATGTGAGAATATTGTGTAATGTAGAACCTGGCAGCGTTAGTCCAAATCAAGCAGACACCAGCAGAGTCCAGTGGGATGACTTGTACTTAACCACCTTTCACTCCCTGTCAGAACTTCCTGGGAATTTCCCAGAAACTTTCAAAAGAGTTCAACAAGAGTTCAGGTGAAAGACATGACCTGTCAGAACCTGAGCCGTGGTTGACCGCTCATGGAGAACTGGACCCCAGGTAACGTCCAGGTGTGCTGCTGTGCTTTCAGGGTCCGCCATCCGCTGCTACAGTTGTAAGGACTACACCGGCAGCTGCACCAAGCAGCGGGACTGCAGCTATGACGACGCCTGCCTCACCCTCGTCGAGAGAGGTACATATTGTCCACCCATCCCTCTGGGCCTCAGGTGTTGCTCTGGATCTCTCACCTGGCTGTCTGCTGTTCTGCAGGTGGGATGACCTACAGAAAGTGTCTGAAGTACACAGAGTGTGAGCGGAGCCGCCTGGCCCAGATGTTCCCCCAGGTACCAGGTCCACCGTCCAGACACCAACCGAGCCCTAATCCGGATCAACCAGAACCGGGTTTACTGGGACACGCCAATGTTTGTCCTCTGACCAGTTTGGTTCTGGAATCTGGTCCAGGTTCTCACTTGGTCCCGGCAGCTTTTCAGACCATAAAGGAGAACCAAACTGGTACCAGAACATAAAGGAACTTACTGAGTCAGCAGTAGGGAAAAAATCCTAAAAACCTTCACCAGGCTGGTACAGCTGGTTCTGGTTCTGGATGTGGAACAGAGTAAACAACCGTAATAAACAAAAGACTATTTCCTTTTTCAGATTTAAAAAAAAAACATTTTTTAGAGAAACTGTCTCTACCGCCCTCCTGTGGTCATAGCATGTAATTACACAATAAAATCCTTCAGAATAGTTTAATTAGATTAATAATAAAAACTGAGCGATTATTGGTGAACTGAAGGACACAATTAAAAAGTCAATGTAGCTTTTAAAAAGAATCGTAATCACCATAAGATTGTTTTATTATAATTTTTTTTTAAAGACAGGAACTCTCTACCACCCTCCTGTGGCCACAGCCTGTAATTATACACTGAAATCCTTCAGATTATTTAATGATGGATTAATTTAATGACCGTCAGAGAAACTTACAGAGCCACCCTGGAGACCCTCTGGTTCTGGTTCCTCATGAGGTTTATCATCACCATGGAAACTACATTAGAACTGAAACCAGTTGCGTTCTCCGGTAGGTTCCTGCTGCCTGTGCCCTCTGACCTCTGACCCTGTCTGTTCCTTCCAGGTGTCCAGCTTCACCTTCAGGTGCTGCAACTCGGACCTGTGTAACTCCGCCCCCTCGTCTGCCGCGGGCTCTGTGATTGGCCTGCTGGCCTCCGTGCTGGTCATGTGGTGGTGTGTCCACTGAGCGCTCCGCGGCGCCCCCTGCAGTCAGCTTGTGTAACAGCCTCATCGACGTGTCAGTGTGGATCTAACCATCTCTAACAGGAGGATGCAGCGCCCCCTGCAGGTGCAGGCTGAGCCCGGCGGCGTCACAGCGCCCCCTGGAGTTGATCAGACTGATGAGTCGACAGGAAGCTGATGGAGGATGAACTGATCACATTAATCAATAATCACATCTGTATTGATCTACTTAACTCCACTCTAACTATATAGAAATATTTGTTTCCAGGAAGTTCTGGAGGTTCTGGTTCTGTAACTGATGTCGTCACTGACCTGAAAACAGCTTCAAACCAATAAAAGAGTTAAAGGAAACTTTGTTCTGTTGTTTATACTCCTGGTGAGGAAACAGCTGCAGCGCCCTCTGCAGGGCGAAGACAGACCGTGATCTGCTAAGCAGCTGAACTTCTCTTTTTATCTTTAGTTCTGGTTTCCGGACAGAACCTTATAGAACCAGATGTTCACACATTTCATCATCTTCCTTTTAATCAGTCATAATCTGATCAGAAACAATAACAGCAATAATGTGGGTTATTCATAATTTCTAAATGCCACAGTTTCAAACTAAATATTTAGCTAGATAGGTAAATAGTCTGAAGTTAAATATTTATCTAAATACTAAATACTTAGTTAGCAAGTTAAATATGGAAGTATTTAGCAATCACAGAGCGAAGTACTTCATTAAATAATACTTAGCTCTGCAGTTTTATATATTTTTTATATAAAAATATTTGAGAAACATTGAGGTTTAAAATATTTTTACAGTATATACAGGAAAATGTCATAATCGGTTCAAGTCTTACAGTGAAAAATTATTTCGATTTTTATGTATATATACAGATATATTTATAGTCATCAGTTTTCATATGTTTCATGTAAACACTCTGTGTAACCCGACGCTGCTCTGGGAACGCCCAGTACATCTAGCCTTGCCTTCCGGGTATCTGACGTCACAAACCGGAAGTTGACTTCTTAGGAAGACGTGGATTCCGTGTCTCGTTTAAAGTTGACGGTTCTGTTCTGAGCGGTTCTGCCTTCGGTACTGTATCTGTGCAGCTGCCGCTGCTACATCTACGCAGCACACAGACTGGATCCGAACCAGCGATCAGAACCGAGTCCTAAACGGTTCCCTTTATCGTCATGCTTTTACTTTGAAAGGAGCAACCGGATGCTTCCGCAGCGCTCCATCTAGCTGGATGCGGGGAGAGCGGACGGGATGGATCTGTGATCGGTACCGCGCGGCGCATCGAAACCATCTGCAGTGACGTCAGCATGGCTGTGAAGGTAAGCGCTCAAGCGGATCTGGACCCGGACCGTGCGGTACCGGAAGTCCAGTAGAAGGTTCGGACGGGAACACAGCCGCTCTCAGCTGAAGCTGGAGCTGCGCGTGGAGGTCAGGTGGGTTCCTGACATGCGGGTCACCTGTGCACGAGCGGCTTAGCTGGACGTACGACGGGTGACACCTGTGGAGATCAAAGACAGAGAGGCGAGGGGGCGGGGCTTCCCGGTGGGCAGAAAGCGGAAGTCAGGTAGCAGCGGGACGGTGGATCTTTTGACCAGTACCTGTTCAGGTTCCACCGTCCGTGGGTCACCATGGCAACCGTATTTAATGGGCAGCATGTAAACAGACTGGGTCAGAACCGGAACCAGTTGGTTTAATCATCATGCAGCTGCAGCTTTATTTTCTGTGGAAACACATAGCTGGACTCTGTAGAACCGGACCAGAACCAAACCAGAAACGGACCAGAACTGGACCAGAACCTGACTAGAACCAGAACCAGACGAGTACCAGACCACAACTGGACCAGAACCTGACTAGAACCGGACCAGAACCACGTGACGTTCAGTTTTATTTCTAGTCTGAGCCCGGTTCTGGTCTCTGTTCTGTTTCAGGCTCTGGTTCTGTATGACTTCACAGCCGAACCCGGGAACAACGAGCTGTCGGTCCGAGAGGGAGAGACAGTGACCGTCGTGGACCAGGTAGTCCCAGTCCTCCCAGTCCTCCCAGTCCTCTCTCATTGCTAACTGGTCTTTGCTGTGCAGTCTGTGGGCGGAGGCTGGATCGCTGCTCAGAACGCCGGTGGCCGGACCGGGCTGGTGCCTGAGGGGTATCTACAGGTAAGTCAGTAGGAAGGTCACTAACTCTTCTTCCTCATCATCATCATCTTCATCAGAACCGCTTCCTTCCTACAGATCGGTGGCGGAGGAGGCGGAGACTCCTGGTCGGGGGGCGGGGCTTACCAGCAGTCTCCAGCAGGGGGCGACGATGATGACGGCGAGTGGGATGATGACTGGGACGACCAGTCAGTTAGCAGTTACCATGGAAACGGCCACATGGAGGAGGAGGCGGGGACTTCAGGGCGGAGCACCCACGGACACACCGTCAAGATCTCCCTCAACAAGTAATCACTCCTTCACCGGGTCAGGAACCAGAACTGGACCAGTAACTGCTGGTCCAATACCTGGTCCTGCTCCCTGTTCCAGTACCACTCCCAGTAGATCCCAGTATAACATCCCTGAAGGTAGCAGATTAACAGGAGATCCCAGTAATGTTCCCAGTATAACCCATTAATGTTCCCAGTAGTGTTCCCAGTAAAATCCAGTAGAGTTCCCAGTAACGTTCCCAGTATAACCCAGTAACGTTCCCAGTATAACCCAGTAACGTTCCCAGTATAACCCAGTAACGTTCCCAGTGGTGTGTCCTCAGGTTCCCGTTCTCCAAAGGGCCGAGCCCAGAAGTCTTCCTATTGGCCAGCCCTCCTGCCACCAGCAGAGAAAGCCTTCCTGTTTATGTGAGTCCTGCCTGTGATTGGTCGCTGAGTTAGGGTGGGGCTGTGCAGTGCGCTGTGATTGGCTCCTGGTTTCTGTCCAATCAGATGGGAGAGGTGGGGCCGGTGTGGCTCTACCCTGCGACGCCTCTGGACTGCGTCATCGCTGACCCGAAGAAAGAGTCCAAACTGTACGGCCTGAAGAGCTTCATAGAATACCAGATCACCCCCAACGTGAGCCGCTCTGCTGTGCTGTAGTATATTGATACACAACAGTATTATCTGTAGTAGTTTGTGTTGCACTATAATAGTCTTTAGTAAAGGTACTTTCTGGTAAATTCAGTTATAAACAAAACCTGAACACAGACTGGATTCACTGATAGTCTGTATAGGTCTGGTATTTAACTATACAGTAGTACTGTGTAGTAGTGTGTAGTAGTTTGTAGTAGTCCTCACCAGAATGTGCCCCCTGCAGACCACCAACAGAACTGTCAATCATCGCTACAAGCATTTTGATTGGCTGTACGAGCGTCTCCTGGAGAAGTTCGGATCCTTGCTGCTGATCCCCTCTCTACCTGACAAACAGGTGACAGGTGAGCGGTCGCCATGACAACCCGCTCCGTTTTACCTGTTCAGCCTGTCTGAGTGTCGCCGGGTCTCTCAGGTCGGTTCGACGAGGACTTCATCAGGATCAGGATGGAGCGCCTGCAGGCCTGGATGACCAGGATGTGCCGTCACCCGGTGGTCTCCCAGAGCGAAGTCTTCCAGCTCTTCCTCACCTACAAGGACGAGCGAGTAGGTCAGGCTCCGCCCCCTGCAGGTGAGGTCTGGCTCCAGGTGCTGATTGGTTTTCTGTTGCTTCAGGACTGGAAGTCTGGGAAGAGGAGGGCGGAGAAAGACGAGACGGTGGGTCCAATGATGTTCAGCCTGGTTCAACCTGAAGCTGCAGAGCTCGACGTGGCCCAGGTGTAAGTCACCTGTCTTACCTCACAGGTGTAGGTCGTCATGGTTACAGACGTTAACATTTTGCTTCATGGAGTGTTTCTGTGCAGGGAACAGAAGTGTGAGCTCTATAGCCGGTTCACCAAGACCATGGACGATGGAGTCAGAGAACTGCTGACCGTCGGACAGACACACTGGAAACGCTGCACTGGACGTCAGTTCGGGTCCAATCCGGGTTCATGGGGGAAACATGGAGACTGCCTTGTGTCTGCTTTATGTTTGCTGTCATTTCCCACCAGCTGATTTTCTTCTTCTCTGGTTTTTGTGCTGCAGCACTGCCTAAAGAGTACGAGCGGATCGGCCGGGCCTTCGGCAACCTGTCCACTGTTTTCAACAGCAGCAGATATCCAGGTGAGGTCAGATATCCAGGTGAGGTCTGAGCGATGTAGCCTCAGGTAAAGAGGGTACACCGCGGTGCCTTCAGGGACACTGGGACATCTGAGTTTGAGAAATGTTTGTGCTGCAGGAGAGGAAACGCTGACGAACGCTTTGACAGCAGCTGGGAAAACGTATGAGGAGATCGCTCAGATCGTCGCCAAGCAGGTAACACACACACGCACGCACACACACACACACACAAACACACACACCAAGCAGATACTCGTTAATATCATGTTGTTTTTTCAGCCTCAGAAGGATCTGCATTTCCTGCTGGAGACCAACAGTGAATATAAAGGCCTGCTGGGATGCTTCCCTGAAATCATCGCTGTCCATAAGGTTCTGTCCTACACACCTGGTTCTGATTGGTTTTGATTGATTGTGATTGGCTCTGCAGGGTCTGTTGCCTCTTTTTCCATTTATTAAGGCTTTTATTTTGGAGTTTCCAGGTTATTGAGTGTAAATGTGTGAACCAGGAAGTGGGCGGGGCCTAATGGGGGCGTGGCCTCACCTGTGTGCAGGCTGCTGTGGACAAGGTGAAGGAGGCGGAACGTCTGGTCTCCACAGGAAGGATCAGCAGCGGCGACAGGAAGCTGATGACCCAGCGTGTCAGCAACATGAGCTACTCCCTGCAGGGTAACCGGACCGCCAGCAAAACCGCCCACTGAGCGCGCTCACAACCAAACGTGTCACTTCCTGTCTCCTGCAGCTGAGATGAACCATTTCCATAGCAACAGGATCTATGACTACAACCGCGTGCTGCAGTTCTACCTGGAGCAGCAGGTGGCCTTCTACCAGCAGGTAAGCTGGGGTCAAGGGTCAGGACAGGAGAGCTGACCTGTGACATCACCGCCTGTGTGCTCTCTGATTGGACAGATTGCAGACAAACTGAGGGAGGCGCTGAGTCACTTCACCACCCTGTGAGGACGGCCCAGTGATGTCATCGCCCGTTACTGTCTTAACCAATTAAAAGCCTTTAAACCGTTTTAACAAAATACAAGCCTTTATTCTGTTACTGAGGGGTGTGATGGGAAAAATGTACACTGTACCTTTAAATAAGACTACCAGTTTATATTGTGATTTATTTAAATGCTTTTTCACTCCTGTTACTGATGATTTGTCTGAAACGATGAATAAAGTTTCTACCTCGTCACTCAGTTCACTTTCTAATTTATAGACAGAAAACCTCACTTTGTTACCAAAAACCTCCAGCAGGGGGCGACACTTCAGAACCTTTATTTAAATTAATTCACCAATTAATGCATCCAAAACAAACAGAGATGATCTATACAATAACAACCAATTAGATAAAAGAACAAACAACAAAAATAAAAAAAATTAAAATAGTACAAATTAAAACGGATACATTTATGGTAAAACAGTGGACCACGAGAGGGTGATTTTTATTAATGTTTAAATTTTCTCAGAAACGGAGATATTTTGCGTAGAAATGGGAAAGAATAAAAATAAAAACAGAACAAAGAATAGATAAGCGAATTAAGAAATAACATATTTTGTGATATTATTATTAGGTTTTTCCGTTATTTTTGTTTCCATAGAGACATTAACTCACTGTTTTATTTAATATTTTAAAAAGTGATCGGTCTGTATTAACATTTTTATTTGTTTTTAGCCATTAAACACATGTTATTATTCTAATAGTACATGTAACACATAAATTATGCAAAACATTTTAAAACACACAGAGAAAGTGACATTTACAAAGGATATTTATAAAATATTATTATTCCTACTACTATTATTCTGTCATTTTCTGCAGTATTTCTTCCTGTTTTTCTTTCTTTCTTTCTTTCTTTCTTTTGCGGGTGCGGGTGTTCCTCTTCTTCGTCCCGCAGCGGAACCATCTCTCTCTCTCCCTTCCCGAAGCCTGTGGGAGGTTCTTCCTCTAAAGCTGAGAGCCCACCGGGACTCCTCACTCTGCAGCCGCCTCTGGACTCTGTCGGACCCTCTCTGGACCGAGCCGAACCCTACTGTCTGAGCTGTAAGTATCCAACAAAACCTCCGCTGCAACTGACGCAAACTGCGCTGTTATTAACTTCGCTCGGCCGGATCGGAACCGAGCCGCCACCTGCTGCAGGGCAACACCTGCAAGTCTGCTGAGAAATTCTGAAGGAGCTGTGCGGTTCTGATCAGACCCACAGATGCTGCATGGTACTGTCTGGGGTCGGAACATCTGAGCCGAATTAAAACTGAGGTTCGGTTTGATGTTCAGCAGATTAAATTTTCGGTTTCCCGGACCTGAAGAGGTAGAGACGGTCCAGAGAATCTGAAATGGACCGAGGTCTCAATGGAGACTGGTTCTGTCTGTGACTAAATGAAAGGGCATTAAGAGCCCCTGACTGCTGCTTTATGGTGGTGCGTTCAGGGACCAGCTGATCCGGTTCTGGAGGTCCAGTTGTCCCGACCCAGCTTCTTCAGACTGCTGGTACCATCTGGACCTCTGCAGATCCCGGTCCATTAAGGTCCATAGAAGAAGGATGCTGGTTCTGACCCGGACTTTTAATCCTCACCAGAACTTTGAATTGGACCCTGCTGAGACAGCAGGACAGAACCAGCTGAACCAGAACCAGGGGAAACAGAACCAGTCTGTTTAGATGATTTTGACCTTTGACCTGGGCCACCATCAGGGCTTTTCTTCTTCTTCTCCTCTGATTCCTGCGGCTCCTTTCAGCCCTAATTGGCTATAATAAAGCTTTTATTGTAAAGGTCCTGACCTTCAGCCTGAGGCATCCTGCTGGGTTTGGACCTTCATCACACTCAGCTTTTGTTCTTCATCCTTCTCATCCTCAGGTCAGCCGTTGGACAGTCTGAGGGGCTCAACATGAGGCCCGCGGGCCGACACAGAGGGACATCATTGATACGCGCTGATTTATGACCGCTTTATTACTGTTTTATCACCTGTCTGTTTCCATGGTAACCTGATCTCCGTCACTGATCCAAAACGAAGCCAGAACCAGAACCTTAACCTGGTAGCAGGGTTCTGAACAACCCAGAACCGGGTCAGGGTCAACACAGGGGGAGAGCATGACAATCATCCAGACTGGATTAGTTTGGAAATATTTCTCTGAAGCAGAGACGGGACGTGATTATCTAGAGTAGAACCTGAGTCCACGGTTCTGGATCTGGTTCTAACTGAGACCCAGTCGAGTCTAGATGAGCCACAGCAACCAGTCCAAGTGAGTGAACCAGAACCAGAACCAGAACCTGAACCTGTCTCTGGTTCAGGATTAAGCTACGGCCCAGGTCCAGGTCCTGGACTGGTCCTGGTCCTGGTTCTGGTCCAGGTCCAGGTCCAGGTCCAGGTTCTGGTCCAGGTTCTGATCCTGGTCCTGGTACTGCTCCAGGTCCTGGTCCTGGTTCTGGTCCAGGTCCAGGTTCTGGTCCAGGTTCTGATCCTGGTCCTGGTACTGCTCCAGGTCCAGGTCCAGGTCCAGGTCCTGGTCCAGGTTCTGATCCAGGCTCTGGTTCTGATGGGCCTCCCTGTGTCTTGCAGCTGGACCCAGCCCGCCATGAGCCTGAGCAGCAGTGACCTCTCTGAGCTGGTGGACCTGTGGGAGGAGCTGAACCTGACCTCCAACCTGTCTCGGGTGGAGGCCATGATGTGTTCAGGTGCCGTCAGCCACTCCGCGCTCCTCCTCTGCCTCTCCATCCTCTACATCTTCATCTTCCTGTTGGGCGTGGCCTCCAACGTCCTGGTGTTCTGGGTGAACCTGCGGCCCGACCGGCCCCGGTGTGGGTCCCACCTGTACGTGGTGAACCTGGCGGTGGCGGACCTGGGCGTGGTTCTGACCCTGCCCGTCTGGGTCACGTCTCTGCTGCAGGGTGGACTCTGGCCATTTGGCGAGGTCATCTGTAAGGTCACCCATCTGGTGTTCAGCCTCAACCTGTTCAGCAGCATCTTCTTCCTCGCCTGTATGAGCATCGACAGCTACCTGTCTGCCACTCTGCTCTCTGGCGCCCTCAGCTGGAGGAGGAAGACGCTGCGGCGGCTTATCTGCGCATCGCTCTGGCTGCTGGCGTTGGCGGCATCCATTCCTGACACCTACTTCCTGCAGGCTGTAAGGTCCCCCCAACGCGACGGCGCTGTGTGCCGACCTGTGTACCCGCCTGAGAACCCCAGGGACTGGATGGTGGGAGTCCAGCTCAGCTTCTTCGTGCTCGGCTTCGCCGTCCCCTTCCCCATCATCGCCATCTTCTACCTGCTCCTGGTAGCCGCCATCCCTCCCAGCTCGGACCCGGAGCGCAGGATCAGCCGGCGGATCGTCCTCTCCTACATCCTGGTGTTTCTGGTGTGTTGGCTGCCGTTCCATGCTGTCCTGTTGCTGGACTCTCTGACGCTGATGAACGTCCTGCCCTTCACCTGCCGGCTGGAGAGCTTCCTGGACGTGGCATTGCACCTGACGCAGTGCTTCTCCTTGGTGCACTGCTGCGTCAACCCCATCCTCTACAACCTCTGGCACAGAAGCTACAGGGATGACCTGATGAAGGCCTTCATCTTCAGGTACTCCTCTAGAACTGGCCTGGCCAGGCTCATCGACACCTCACAGGCCTCAGAGACGGAGAACTCTGCAGTCTTAGTGGACGGCAGTGGTCCAATCTGAACCAGGAAGTCTTTGTAAACATTGAACATCTGCTGGTCCTTTGGATCTTTCAGTCTTTATCTGCCTCTGAAGGATGTTTTGTAGAACCTATTGAATGTCTTTAGTCTTGTGGTAAAAGGACAAGGTGAAAAAGTCTCCTTTGTACCAAGAACTCCTGACGAACCACGTTGATCCAATCTGAGGTAAACTGGAAGACGGTTTGCTAAAGACTTGTTCAGAAGTTCAACACTGGAGTAGGTTTAGATGTCAAATTATGGACCATGAGGGTCAGAGGTCAATGGTCTTTCATCGTCGAAGGTCACCATGAACGTCGGTAGACCTGCAGACATTGGGAACGCCTCATATTTTCCACGTTGACAGGAGATTTTACATTCAAGAGAAACAGCGTTACCTTCATCAGATCCATGAGGTGTTTCAGACAAAGTCAGCACGGTTCTACAAAGACTTTCCAGAACTTCTTCTGTCCAGGTTGCAGCTCTGTTTGGTTCTGTGAAACTGTTAATGTTCAGGGATGAACAGTTAATTTCTTCTTTTATGAGTCCATAATAAAGCAGACAGATCTGCAGATGGTACCTTCAACAACTCTGGCTTTATTATAGTTATTATTTAAGTATTTTTTAAAAATATTTAGCTTCAAGCTAATCAGCATGCTGGCTAAATATTGAATTTCAGTCTAACTAGCTTGAAACTAAATGTTTATTTTAAAGCTAAAGCTAACTAAATATTTACAGTACTTTAAAGCTAATTATCTTGCTAACAAAAAAATTGTGGAGCTTAACATTTAGCTTGCTAACTAAACATAGCTTGAAGCTCATTAGCTTTGTAATTCAATATTTCATTTGATGCTAATTAGCTTGCTATCTACGTATTTAGTTTGGAGCTAAATATTTAGCTTAACACTTAATTTGGAGCAACAACTAACTACATATTTAGTTGGAAGCAAATTAGCTTGCTAACTTAACATTTAGGTTCAAGTTAAAGCTAACTAAATATTTAGTTTCAAGCTAATTGGCTTGCTAAAAAAACTAGTTTGGAGCTTAATATTTAGCTTGCCAATTATGTATTTAGCTTGAAACTGTGACATTTATAAATGAAAACTGAACATTTAGTTTTTTCTAACTAAATAACCAGAATTATTTACATTAATTTCCCTCCATAGCTGACAGAGAGATGAAACTGGGCCTTGTTTTACCTGAGCCATGGCAGCAGGTACTGTGGGAGGTGGTGGGCCTGAACCACCCTAAAACACACAGACAGGACAGGGGAGGTTACCACGGCAACCAGAAACACCTCTTGGAGTGAGTCATCAGATCTGTGATGTCACAGGGTGAGACTGAGCGCTCTGTGGTTAATTAGGGGGCCTCATTTCACTGCGTATCCATGGCAACGGGACACGGTGGGAATGGAAAGCAGAAATGGAGAGAGACCAGCCGGGTCCAGGAAACCCTGGAAACGGTTCTGCTGCTTGACCCATCCGAACACGGTTCTGGTCCCGTGAAATTCCACCGCTGTGCGTGTTCCTGAAGACGTCATGTTCAGGGACCGTGGGAAAAATGAGCTTCACCAGAACAACGCATTTATAACTTTCTTTCTCAAAACTGCTCTTTTAAATAATGTATTCTGATGTTTTCTTTATTATCTGTAGCTAAATATTTAACTTTAAAAACTCTAACATGTTTTGGAGAAGGATCATGACGTCCTCACCACAGCAGCTAATCAGATCGAGGTGTGTCCTCCTGTCTCCAGGTGTGTCCCTTTGTCTCCAGGTGTGTCCAGGCTGTTTTCCTCGGTGATGTCACTTCCTCTCCTTATGAAACGCTGGCTCTGCCTCAGTGTGTTGCTCATGTGATAAGCTGATGCTCTCGGGGTTTTCCCGTCTCATTTCTTCAGTCAGCAGCAGCAGACCGACTCACACAGACACACGGTGAGTTTTTATCATCTTTAATCCACTTTATTGATTATAGATTATTAGATTTGATCTCATATCATCTCAGTTTGTTTGTTTTGTTGAATTTGATTTAACTGCAGCTGATCTGGGGACAGTTCGGACCGTCGTTATGAGCATAAAGGCCACAGCGGCTCCAAAACCACAGGATCCATGAGTTATGCTTTTTAAAGTGTCTGAAGATAAATATGTTGTTTTATTAGATTATATTTTTAAAAAATGTACTTTAAACATTTTTTGCTTATTTGTAGATATCTTTAAGTACTGCATCAGGATGAAACCAAAGTTGTTTATTCATATATTTTCCTTAAATATAAATGAAAATTTTTGATTCTATTCCATGAAGAGGAGATTTCTGTTCATGTTTTATAAATAATATAAAGCTTTCTTTTACAATAGGTTCACTTTTTTTTCTCTTGTTAATTAAAGGCAGCTGAAGTGATATTTTTTAATGTTATGTTTCTCATAAAAAATAATATGTATTTTTACCCAGATTATTGGGAGTTTACAGTTTCATGTGTTTACTCCAGATGGGTTCCCACAGCTGGACCCTGAGGAACGCCTGCAGTCAGGCCGTAATGTTTGGTTCTGTTCCAGGAACATGGAGCGGAAGCTGGATCTTTCCCGTCTGACGGACGAAGAGGCCAAACATGTGTGGGAGGTGATCCAGCGCGACTTCAACCTGCGCAAGAAGGAGGAGGAGAGGCTGACGTAGGTCCAGGTGGAGGTTCTGTTCTGTTCACATCCCGGCTCATGTGATGCCAGCAGGAATGTGAGCGTGAAAGATGCTGTTGTTGCTGCAGCCGATCACGCCACCGTCACACGCTCTGGAATCACAAAGATGCTCTGTTTCCGCTGAAGACTCCAACTCCCATCAGCCCCGGGGGGAAGAGAGAGCGGAACGGCTCTGCGGCTCAAATCACATTTCCACTGTGGAAATCAGACCCTGCTGCAGCAGAGCCATGGATCAGGAGGTTAACAGCTGATCAGCAGTAGCAGCAGGCTGAGCCGTTAGAGCAGCAGAACTGGGCCCAGGGGCGGCTCTAATGGGTCCGCTGCCCTGGGCAAGAACCCCCATCTGGCCCCCAAACTATTAAAATTAAACAAGTTATCAGATTTTATCTGTTTATTTTTTTATTTTTGCAGGAAACGGAGGAAACTCACTCCTCTGAATGTCAGGCCAAAACATTCAGATAAGATATGTTTTAGAAATCGATTATTCTGATGATTAATTGATTAAAATAATTGGCAGATAAAAACAAGCTAATAAATAAAGTATTTTATTTCAATAATATTGCTTTCCTTTAGTGAGTTTGAACTGGGTGAAGCTCAAACAGCAGCAGAGGAAGTGGAGCGCTGTGCTGTGCGTTTCACGGTGGTTCCTGTCCTTCCTACCTGCAGCGAGCTGAAGACGCGCATCGACAAGGAGGACACGAAGCGGGAGCTGCTGGGCTCGGAGAGGAACGTCTCCGACTCGCTCTGCATCCGCTGCCTGCAGCCCTTCAAGTTCCTGGTCAACAGCAAGAGGCAGTGCCTGGACTGCCGCATGTTCACCTGCAAGTCCTGCAGCCGCTACAACAAGAAGGAGCACGGCTGGGTGTGTGACAACTGCCGCATGACCAGGTGAGACAGAGAGGGGCAGGGGGACGACAGGTCATAGAAAGGTCAATAACAGACATATACAGTCCATCTGGAGACGGGTATGGACGGACGGATGGATGGTTGGATGCTGCAGTAATGCAGGTGTCTCTCAGGTCTGCTGTAATTCTCTGTATTGAATCAATCTGCTCTCAGTTCTGACTTAATGTGTTGTGGATCAGAACCGGACCGTTGGTCCTGGACCCATTGCCGATTCTACAGACTGGGCCTTTGGGTGGTTCAGTTCTGTTCCTTGTGTGCTTCAGGGTGCTGAAGATGGGGACTCTGGGCTGGTACCATGACAACGTGAGGAACCGCTTCAAACGCTTCGGCAGTGCCAAGGTGATGCGGTCTCTCTACAAGCGCCTGAACGGAGACGGTGAGTCTCGCGGTGACGTTTCTGGATCTTGGTCCAGTTGTTCTGATCCTGCTTGTGTTCTGGTTCAGGTGGTCGTGATGACGACACCCAGAGCATGCCGGATGTCCATAGACGTAAGTCTCTCCACAAGCCAGTCCAGTTTTTCAGAACTTCCTGCAGGTCCAGAGGTCCAGCATGTGATTCTCTATGGCATAGTCCAAGTCAGCTCGCTGTTTCCTTTTAGATGGATACAACGGCACCGAGGATGATCCTGGAGAGGGCGAGGCTCAGCGCTACAAAGTGGTAAGCAAGAACACCAAGGGGCTTTGTGGGTTCAATCAGAGCAGGAGTAACTGAGCAGCTGTTTCCCACCTAGATGAGGAAGAATAAACGTCTGCTGTCGGTTCATCCCATGGACTTTGACTCGGAGGACTACCTTCCTCGTTCACGGCGGCCTTCTGAGCAGGTAAAGCCCCGGCTGATGAAGACCGCAGATGAGGCCTGGTTCTGAGGAAGACACGTGTTTAATGACGCTGTTTGAAAGCAGATGCAGGACGATCGGTATTACCGGAACGACGGGGACTACGACTACTACACTCACCGAGGGAACCGCAGAAAGAGTCTGGACCGTCACGCCATGAGACCGGGTCAGCATGCCAACATGGCACATGTTCTTAAGGATCCCACATACTAGAGCATACTATATATATTCTGTCTGAGTACACTGTCTGCTGGACGGTTGGGATTTCATTGTGTAGCTTTTGCTCCAGGGTTAGGTTAGCAATTCAGGAGTTCAGAGTAGAGTCCTTGCTGTATCAGCTGAGGCCATTGGGATTGACGGTAAAGATACCTCAGGGAGCCATCTATGTTCCACTAGGAGGAGATATTCAGACGAGTCCTAAGTAGCAACTTAGGACTTGTCTGAAGGATAGAAACCTGAAATCCCCTCGATGAGTTTTTAGTTGCAGGGGAAAAGAAAGTCTGGACCAGGAGAAGTTGAGGATGTCTTTTGAATCAGAAAGATCAAATCAAAAAGACCTGTCCTCCCCTTGATGTGCATTTATTTCTCCATATCACTGCATCATCAGATGACTATGCAGACAACCGGATGGTGCGGACCCGCTCTCTGTCGAAGATCAGCTCCTCGGTGGCTAGGCAGCAGTATGTCGACACCTCAGATGAGGAAGAGTACCAGAGGTATCCCCCCGCTCACCAGCAACCCCACCACCGCAGGAAGAACAGCCGAGCCTCTTCCCAGGAGAACCTGGGCCAAGCCCCGCCTGTAAGGACATACAGACATTCAGAACCGAGTCTGGAAGGAGAAAGAACTGACCTTAACATTTTCTGTCTGGATTCATTTTTCAGATCAACGAACTGAACAAGCGGATGTTCGCCATTGAGAGCCTGCTGAGCCGTCTGGAGGAGAAGATGACTCCTGCTGATGACGTAAGACAGGACACAACCTTAAATCCTTGAATCACATGGAGAGGATGATGAACTCATCAGTCACTTTAGTCTCAAATCCAGTAAAGTTGCTCCTTCCAACAGGCCTTGACTTCATCAGCTCCAAATGAGGAGGAGAAACTGAGGAGGAAGCTGAGTGAGCTGGCAGGAAACCTGAGCGATAAAGGCCTGTCGTCAGATGATGAGGCTGGGAAAAAGCCTTTCCCTGGGATTAAAGGGTCTTCTGGCATCAGGGGAGGACCGGTGGTCCCTCTGGACTCCCTAAAGGACAAGGAGCTGAGCTCATCCAGCGATGAGATGCCAACAGAGGCTCAAAAGGTACGACAGTGACTCAGAGAGTAGCAGCAAACAGGAACCTGGAGACCAACATCCTGCCCAGAGCTTTGCTTTGAACCAAGTACTGCTGCTGCTGAACATCCAGGTTCCTGTTTGTGAAGGCATTTGCATGGCTCAACTTTCACCGCTGAAGTTGTCATTCCACCAGAACAAAGTCCAGACCAGCTCATGGACAAAGAACTTCCTGTTAGAGAGCTCAGCATGAAGCTCAGAAGAAAGGTCAAAGATTTGGCATTAAGCATCTCTAATCTCGGTGCATGACGACCTCCTCACTAACAGCCCGCCTCCTGCCTCACCATACTCCTGTCAGGTTGTGTAAATGTGAAGCAGCTACCTGCCTGGACCCCAGGGATGGATGAACGCTGAAATCACCTTCACTTGGACCTAAGCTATGTCCTCTAGCTTGGAAAATTTAAGGGCTAATGATACGATTCCTTCACTGTAGGTTAGGTCTAAGGAAGGATGACTGAACAAGTGCGTTGTTCATGTGTGTATCGTAATCTGTCTAGAGGGTGGTGGGCACCCCAGTAGATGCACCAGGATGTACCTGAGTTTCAGTTGGAGAAGTCGTCCAGACCCCAACCCCAGGATCTGGGAGTGTCCAGTCCGGTAGCTGCTGCAGATGTTGTTTTCCAGCTGCTAACATCTGTCCCTCTACATGGCTTTCAGAGATCCACTGCCGCCGCCCTCTGTGACCTCACCACTGAGGTCTTGAGAACCATTAACGCCACAGAAAACGCAATGGTCGAGTACGGCCTTGCAGAGCCGATCGACAGGTCCCCCTTAGTTGGCCCTGACGTAAAGCAGGCTGATGATGCTTTCAGGGAACTTGAGGAAAATGTAAGCTTCCAATGTGACCTGCATGATTCACCCCTCCTCTCTACACTAAGTTCAGCCCCCAATGCCTCCTCTGAAGCATGACCTAATGTCCGGACTGGCTTTAACCCTCCACTGGCTGCTGTGTTTCCAGTTAAACAGGGAAACACACTGGGTCCAGTTAGGGTCCGGTTCCATCAAGCTCCTCACCAGCACCAATCATGACTAGAACTCACTCCAACGGTTCCTCTATGTTGGAAAATGTAGACTGAAGCAGAAGACTTCTGGAACCTAAAGAGGAACCTAGCAGGAATTCAGTGTGTTCCCTTGACCTTCACCTCTGTCGGCTTCATCATAATCACCATCAGCTTCCTGTCCGGTGACCAGTCTGTGTCTGTCCTCCTACCTGTCCAGGTGTACATCACGGCCGGCCAGTCATATGAGCTGGAGTCTAAGCTGCGGCGACTCGAGCAAAGCGCCAAGAACCGTTTTGGAGGGACGACGGACTCTGAGCTGTCGGAGTTGGAGGATGTGGTGGCGCTGACTGCTGCCAGAGTACAGAGCGCCGAGAGCGAGGTTAGTTGGGGTCTGCCATCTTTGTTTATCCATAAAATCTCAGCTTTGACATTTGGTTGTTGGTTTCTGGTCCTTCACTATGTGTCTGTTTGCCCTCCAGGTGTCGGACATTGAAAGTAAAATCGCAGCTCTGAGCGCCAAGAAGAAGGTCAGTTTGAGATCAGAAGCTGTCCTTCTTCATCTGACTTGTAGACGTTTCTTGGTCCGGGTTAGACCCGGTTTAATGAACGGGCTGAACTGAATGTGGCTGAGCTTAATCCTCTGGTTAAGCTGAGCCACATTCAGTCAACAGATGAAAGTGTCCTTCTTCATGTGTCCATGTCGATTCTTGACACCAAACTGTTAAAGTTTGTTAATTAGCTCATGTTCTACGCAGACGATGTTGTTCTAATCAAAAGGTTCTGTTCTGATGAAACTCTGCAGGTTTTTGGATCCCATCAGAAGAAACGGACTGCTTCAGACCTGCCCAGTGAGAACTTCTTCAACTTATTGGTTATAGCAAAGTTACCTATGCTCACCCTAAAACGCAATACTAAAGTACTAACCAACATGGCAATTAGTGGAAGCTAACCTTAAAATGCTAAGCAATAATTTAGCTCTGCTTTTATCACGGTAGCGCATTAGCAGATATTTGCCCACTGCTGGTTATTGATCCATCTGAAAGGCGCTGATCTGCTCTAACTTGTCGTTGTTGTTGGCAGAGAGTAACGGCGCTCCTTGGAGATCCAGCAATATGTTCTGAACCAGGCCCGGTCTCAGCCTGATGTCGGTCACTCCTCTTCCTCCTGCACTTCAGCCTCCTTCATCAATGTTCACAGACCGGAACCGGGACACACAACAAATCAGAGGAACATCGAAGTATTTCTGCTGAGCTTCAGAGACCAGAACCTTCAGATGGAGTTTGGTTCTGAGTTCTACAAGATTCTTTGACATTAAAATGGGCACATAGCTGTGAAGAGTATCTCAGCCCCTCATAGATTTCTTGTACTTTTAAAACATAAAGTCTGATTTTAAATCATGATTTCACTTACTCTGTCCAGATCAATTGACTCTGAGTGGAAAAGTAATTACAAAGTCTTGTGAAATCATTAAAATAAATTTTTTAGTCACATATTTGTGGTTCAATTTGACCAGCCACACCTGATTACTGTTCCCTCTGCCCTCTCTGAAGAACTGATGATGATGATGATGATGATGTGTTTAGCTTCTGTTCAATAAACAACACAAACAACTCAGCACTTATTGTCCTCATGATTGTAAACATGCTGCTTCTCTCTTCTGCTGCTGACTGGTTATGATGGGAGGGAAGGGATGTGGTCGCCCCTGACAGCATACCACCAGGGGAGTTTGTCAGAATACCTGCTGGACTGGACCAATTTTCTGGGGAAAAAACTTGAGTATATCTGAGCTGAAATGTTGAAAAAGAAAACTTCAGACATTTGTGATTAATTTTCGACTTTTCAGATATTTTCAGAAATTTGCTAATTTTTTTATAGAAAATGTCTGAGATGAATCTAAAAATTGTTGAATTTTTTTTGACTGAAATTGTTTTTTTTTGTTTTTTTTTACTATCTGTAATGGCCCTAACACGCCGTCCAATTTTAATATTTTAGACCTCACTTGGTCGGAAAAAATGACCTTTTAATACCCTGGTTCCGTTTCCGGTGGTTACGTTTTCATTTTCTCATCGTCGCGGGTTACGGGCTCTTAATTTGTAGGATTACTTCCGCCGCGCCGGAGCTCCGCGCTAGCTGCGTAGCGGTGACGGAGCGGCGCCGCGCCTCTCCTCCGCAGTGGATCCGTGTCTCCGGGCTTCGCTCTCGGTGCAGCAGCGGCTCACCTGCGGCTCACCTGACCGCGGCACGGCGCTCTGCCCTCGGCTGCCGGAGCTCCGCCGCAGCGGCCCGAACGGGGGGGCGGATTAGCGGGCCGACGGGCCGCTGAGCAACCCGGACTCTGATTCTCACCCTGACGCTGGTCCGGTTCGGTGGTCTGACTGGGAGCTGCTAACCGCCATCTGCAGCGGCAGAACAGACCCATCAGCACCGAACCGCACTAACAGAACCTATAATTTTACAAGGAAACGGGATAATCATGGGTTCTGGAGAGTCCGGGTCACAGGTCTGAGTGATCCGGACAAAATCAGAACCGAGGTGACATTTCGGCTGCAGGTAAAGATCTAAGGGATGGGTCCATCAGGACTCGGAACCGGGACAAGGTGACCGAACCAACGGGTTTAACACTGGAACAGGGCCGTCCTACTGCTGCACCTCCGGAACCGCATGCCCCGAACCTGAGGAGAGCTCGGCTGCAGGTAGAGCCATCCGGAACCATGGGGACCCAGGGCCCGGGCCGGAAGAGGATTCCGAACCGGGACAAGCTGGCTGCGGAGGAGGATGCGCTGAGCCAGATAGCGCGAGAGGTAAACACCATCATCATCTTCATCATCATCAATAAACATGATGGGCTGAGTGGTGATTATCAGAATGATCAGAAATAATCAGGCTGATTAATAATGAACAGAATGATCAATGATAAAATAGATAATAATAATCAGGCTGATTGATAAGATCAGATGTGACTAACGATTTAACATGATTTAGAATCAAAGTTAAACTCTAACATGATAATTATTGTTATTTATGAGGAACATCAGGTGATGCTGTTGGATCCATTAAATTGTCACCTGTCTATTGACGGACCATGAGGGTCAGAACCAGAACCAGAACCACCAGGAGTCTCATCCTCCCTACAGTCAGTGGTACCTGGACGACTTTTAAGGGATCTGTGGACCAACCAGATCCAGTCAGTTGGTCCAACAGGTTGGTCTAACCATTTGGGTCCAACCAGTTGGGTCCAGCTGGTTGGTCTAACCAAAGACTGGAACCAGTAGATGACCAGTTGGTCCAGCCTCTCAGGCCTCCACCATCGGCTCCATAAAGCTGATTATTGGTATAACTGGGTATCAATGAGGCTGATTGGTAATGACTGTGTTGACGGCCTCCTGCTGGTACCGTCTGGTTCTCTCCGTCCTCAGGCTGGTTCTGGTCTCTGACCCAGATCCAGTCAGAACCAGCCTTTAACGGGGGTCTCCTCCTCCCACTGACCTACTGGGAGCGGCCACAGCAGACTGGTTTGTTACTGGGACTGTCTGACCTGCTTGCTGTAATCCGGTGGAGCTCCAGTAATAATCCACAGCTCAGACAGCATCATCATCATCTTCATCTTCATCACAGGACTGGAAACGTTAAATTAACAGATTTTACATAAACTAGAGTCAAAAATCATTATAAATAAAATTCACCAGGAATTAAAAGAAATAATATATTTATAAACGAAACGTTTCAGTTTAAAGTTAATTTATTCATTTAAATAATGTTTATTTGGTGTAAAAACGTTTAAATATGGAGCTGCTCTGTCTCCCCCTGCTGGCCGCCGCGGTAATCACACCCAGCCTTTGTAAAAACAGTTTCTTTCTGTTTTCAGTGTGATGTTTGATCGATTATTGATGATTGGTGATATCTGCTGATGGATGAGTGTGTGTCCCGCAGGCTGAGGCCCGGCTGGCGGCGAAGCGGGCCGCCAGAGCCGAGGCCCGCGAGATCCGGATGAAGGAGCTGGAGAGGCAGCAGAAGGAGGTGAGCTCTTATTCTGAAATCTGCTCCGGTCGGGGTTATTGATCCGACAGCTGATTGGATCACAGATCAGTCTGTCAGGACGGGTCAGAGCAGCTGATGGGGTCATGTGGTAGCAGGTCAAAGGTCAGGCTGAGAGGATCAGGATCAGCTGCTGCGGTGAGTCTCAATAAAACTTTAAAGTTTATGATGAAACCAAACAGGTTCTGGAGGCTCTGGAGGGTCTGGGTCCAGTCCCTCTGGTTACCATGGAGACAAAGGAGATTACCTCCAGATTAACAAGAACTTTGTACAGGAACAGAACCCGGATCAGAACCTGGGAAACCTACAGGAAACCTGGAAAATAATCTGGAGATAAATAAGAGAAAAACTGCAGGAAATAATCCAAAATAATCTGAGAGGAAAGGAAAAAAATCTGATTTTAGACTTAAATAAAGAAAAGTTACAGCAAAACTTGCGAGAAAACATAAAGGAACAAATCAGGTAAAAATAGAGAGAAAGGAAAAATATTAAATAATCAAATATTAATAAAAAAACCATTTAAGGAAAACGCAGAGAGACAGAATGAAATAATTTGAAAGCAGCAGAAAAATAACATATATCATTTGGATAAAAAGAAATTCACTGTTTATTGATTTTTTTTTCTACTGTTTTGGAAAAATTAACCAGAAATTATTTTAAAAGTTGATAAATTTGATTTTGATCAAAGAAAACCAACAAATTGGATATGAATGTTGATATTTATTTATTAGATGGAGCGTTTATTAATTATTCAATAACAACAGTACTTATTCATTGATCTAATTTTGAATGAAATGGTTTTCCAAACCATCCAAAACAGAAAAATCTGCTTAAAAACAGAAAAAAATCAGGAAATTAAAGAAACAAAAATCATCAAAACTGATAAAAAGTTTAAATCCAGAACTTTTAAAGCTCCGATCCAGTGGAACCAGCCTGACCTCCTCCTCTTGTTTCTTCCTCTCCCTCCTCTTCCTCTCCATCTGGTGCAGCTGTTTCACAGCACTAAGGTAGGTCCAGTTCTCCCAGTTCTCCCAGTTCTCCCAGCTGCCTCTAACCCTCTGGTCTGGTCTCCTCAGAAGTATTATGGTCTGGATAACAAGTGGGGTCACATCGAGCAGTGGATGGTAGGACCGCTTCTGTCCAGTTGGTCCCGGTTCTCCTGGTTCTGGTGGAACCGGGCCGCCTACCGAGAGCTGCATGTTGTTGTTGTCTGTTCTGCACGCGCTCAGTAGGGTTCTGATCCAGGTTCTGATCCTGGTTCTGATCCAGGTTCTGATCCGGGCTCTGCATGCTCCGCTCTGCTGCACTTAATCATTGAGTTATTTTATTCATGTCTGCTGCTTTTTATTTATTCCATTTCAAAATATATATTATTAGTGTTTCTAGTTGATGTTCGAATTTTATTAATTTATTTTCATCCAGTTTGAATATTGTTTATAACAGTAACTTTGATTTTAGTTCATTTTTATTTCCCCTGCTCGTTGTCTGTCAGGCTGTTTGCCCTGCTCATTGTCTGTCAGGTGAACCTTCTGCAGACTCCTTCTTCTTCTCCTACTTTAACACGTTTCTTCTTCATGGCCTTTCAGGAGGACAGCGAGCGTTACTCTCGTCTCTCTCGGAGACACACCTCGGTCTGTATTTCTTCTTCTTCTCCTTCTTCTTCTTCTATGTTTGCTCTCCGCTACAGTGATCCTGTAATTGTCTGTCTGTAGATCTCTGATGATGAGGAGAGAATGTCTGTGGGCAGCCGGGGCAGCTACAGGGTGAGTGGACCAGTAACCAGTTGGAGGTCCGGGTCCAGTGGACCAGAGTCCAGCCCGGTTCCTCTGAATGCAGCCTGAGAGAAGGAGCCGGTCTAGATTAGTCAGAACCGGTCTGAACTAGTTTTTTCTTGTCCTGTTTTGTTAGTGGCAAGAACTGAACCAGTTTAAAGCTGTTTGAACCAGTCTGAACCGGTATGAACTGGTCTGAACTGGTTCTAACATCGCCCTGTAGCTCTGATAATCTTCATCTTTCCTCTTCACTAACACATTCTTCATTTCTTTCCCTTTTCTTGTTTCCTCTCCTTGTCTCTCGTCCTGCCTGCCCCCTCTCCTCCTCCAGCCCTCGGACTACGGCGGCCTCCTGGCCTCCAGCTCTCGGGCCTCCTCCAGGGCCAGCTCTGCCCGGGCCAGCCCTGTGGTGAGAGAGTTAACGCCCTCTGGCTCCCTCTGCTGGCTGTCTGGGGAGTTGCAGCTGATGAAGCTGATTAATTGATTTGATTGGTTGGTTACTGATCAGGTTCTGTGTGTGTGCAGGTGGAGGAGAGGACGGACCGGGAGTTCACTGACAAGGTGAGGTCACTGACCCTTGGGCTGGTCAGACAGGATAGAGGCGGTCCTCAGCGCCTCTCTCTCTCTCGCTCTCCCTCAGGGTTCCAGGACGGCATCCACATTGTCCGCCGCCACTCTGGCCTCGCTGGGCGGAGCCTCGTCACGCAGAGGAAGCTGTGACACCTCGTTCTCCGTGGAAACGGAGGCCTCAATCAGAGAGATGAAGGTACGCCAGCTGTCAGCCTGACCACAGATCTGGACACTCCCAACCGGTCCAGTCTGGTCAGAACCAACAGCACTGATCATGTGACCCATGCCTGTGCAGGACTCGCTGGCGGAGGCGGAGGAGAAGTACCGCAGGGCCATGGTGTCCAACGCTCAGCTGCACAACGACAAGACGGCGCTGATGTTCCAGGTGGAGAACCTGATGGAGGAGCTGAGCGACGTGGAGGAGCTGCTGTGGGAGGCCCGGCGCCGCTGGGACGACGCCACCAAGGTGAGGAAGATGATGATGATAATGATGATGACGATGGTGAAGGTGTTGTTAGATCTTGGTCTGATGTCTCTCCAGGAGCTGGAGCGCGAGCGCCAGGCCCACAGCGTCCTGAAGGTCCAGTTCAAGCAAACAGAGGAAACTCTGAGGCAAACCAACGAGCTGCTGACGGTGAGACACACTCTCTGGAGTGGCCTAGTCAAAGCCCTGACCTGCAGCCTGACCTTCACCAGGTTGTTCCTGCTGGAGAACCCTCCATTGTTTCTGAATGAAATCAGTTCTGTAGAGAAGAAAGGGTCAAAGGTCATCCACAGTGACTCAACGAAGGGCGTGATTACTTTCTCCATCCTGCTGTATTAACATAACACATTTCAGATTCATTGCCTTGTTCCATCTAAACTAACTCTTCCTGTTTTCTGCTCCTGACCTTCCTCTTCCTCCTGCTCTTCCTCCTCCTCTTCCTTGTCCTGCTCTCTGCTGCCCTCTGGTGGACAGGAAGTGTCTGATCTGCGTCAGAAGAGCAGCAGCTACCGGCAGGAGATCTCTGACCTGCAGGAAGCTCTGCAGTGGAAGGAGAAGAAGATTGCGGTAGGACGCTGCTCTTGTTCCCAGAGGCAGAGGAACCAGAACCAGTCCTCTAGTCCCGCTCTGAACATTTGGCCCCAGGACTTAAGATGCATCCAGAGTGATGCCTCTCTCTGCTACCATCTGTGCAGAGCCACCGTGATTAAATCAGTGGTAGACGTGTTTGGAGCAGTCTATACTTGACAGGAACAGAGCAGAACCAAGGAAGGTTGTTTGGTTGTTTTCTGCCTCTGAGAAACGTCTCCAAGCTGTTTTCCTCTTCGTTTCCTGTTTCCTAACCTTGTTTCCTCTCTAACCTCCTTCACTACCTCCTTCCTGCGTCAGGCGTTAGAGCGCCACAGAGAAATCTCAGACATCGTTCGGATTGAACGCGACCAGCTCACAGATGAGGTGGTCCAACTGCGAGACTCACTGAAGGTATTGGGAAAACCCAACTACAACTTTGACCCTGCAGAGATGCAGACATCTGGAGATGAAGTTCCTCTGGTTTTCTTTCGGTGCCATTGTTTGGTCTATCTGCCAAAGGTTCCTCTTCCACAGGAACAACAGCCTGGGGGTTGCAGCGGGTCCTGAGACAGGCCTTACTGTGGAACCTTGCTGCCTTTAGCAAACCCATTGTTAGCCTGCTATACACCCAAAGAGTATCTTCCGGATGATGAAAAGCTTTTAAAAAGCTAAACAAACCGATAACAAAGCTCTATAATTGCTCAATAAAAAATTAGTATTAAGGTTCAGGAGTGGCCCTGCAAGAGTCCACTCCTGAAAGAATCAGTTCAGTGTAGAAAACAAGTTCACTGTAACAGCAGACTATGTGTAGAGATTCCCTAAACTCAAGGGTTCCACCCCAGATTTAGACAGGAACCCATTACCCCCATAGAGGACATGCGTACTTGAGGTGGACTCAGTTTGGATGTCTGTCGTACGCCTGAGGTCTTGCATCCAATCCTCAGATGCCACTGGTCTGCAACTTCTGGATGGATCCCTGCTTAATCATAAGTGGAATTTCTTCTTGGTATGTCATTAAGTTTTCAAGGGCCTGGCCATAACCCATTCATTTCATTCAGGTGTTTCAGAGCAGGGTTGCATTCAAAAATTATCGGACAGTGGGATTTGAGGACTGGAATTGCGGACCCCTTTGAGACGTCACATTGGCTCTGAGCTTGGTCAGAGTCTGGGCAGAAGTTTTACAGACGTTTCTCTATTAAGCCACGAAGGAGACAGAAACCTGAAAGTTACCAAGTTACGACTCTCTGCCCAACAGAACCATGGAGTGGTCGTCTCTCCTGACACCACCACCAACGGTGATGCAGACCAGACTGAGGAGGAATCTCCCTCCCGATTGGCCGAGGACTCGCCTCACAGCGGGAGAGAGAGCATGCTTGGTAGGAAGGAGTAATTGGTTCATTTTACTAAAACTTTCAGACATCTAACCAAACCTTTGATTTCCTTTAATCATCACTTCTGGACAGGAGACTAGAGTGCATGAAGTCGATGATTGACCTGAGCATGTTTGGTTTTCAATCAGCTCGTTAACTTGTGGGCCTCATCCTGAAGAACACCTGAGCTACTGTTCTCCTGTAATTCCTCTGTGATCCTCCTTTTTTTATCAACTCGGTTAATCTCCTACTTTCTGCTTTCCTTCCTGAATGTCGACTCTGTTTGGTCTTCCAACGTCTCTTCATGATCTTTCAGGGAAGGCTTCACAGCAGAAGCCAGCAGATGGCAGCAGAACTCCTCAAAATGTCCCCAAACACAAGAAGAGGTCGCTGCCACAGAACGTGATCTCGGTGAGCGACCAAACCAAACCGTCCAGAGAAAGACAAAACCCAACTGAGAAACATCCAGGCAGAAACCGACAAACACGGAGCAAGGCAGGTGAAAAGAATCGGCCAAAGAAGCTTCCTGTCAGAACGGATGGAAATGAGGCAAAAAAGAAACAGCCTAGCAAAGAAGATCCAGCTCACAAAGTCCTCAGGTCCAGACTTGTTCCACCGCGACCTGCTAAAGATATTATCCTGGATAACAGAGCCATGGTGCTGGGCCTTTCAGCTGCTGAGAAACTGAACTCTCCATCTGAGGAGGCGGTAAAGCAGGATGCCTCTTTGGCTCTGCAAAGTGAATCTTCCTCTGAAACAAATTTTGAACAAAAGCATATGAGTACTTCAGATCTGGATTCCCAAAGTCAAGATGAAGACAGGAATGCGGAAGATAACGTTTCAGGTTTCAGTGAAGAAGGTCCCAGCCTTAAAGCTGCAGCAGAGTCCAACAAGTCAAATGTTGAGGCTGTAGGTGGTGAAGAAGGCTTCGTCAGGAGGACTGAAGCCAGTCCAGAAACCAAAGTACATTTCACATCTCCTGAGAACCAAAGCATTGGAGAACCACTCCAAAGAGCTGCTGAGGTACACAAAGCTTGCCCTGAAAGCCCAAAGAGAACACCCCCCTTTGTTCCAGAAGAAATGTGGACCAGCTTGGAGATGAATGTTCAAGATTTGCTCCAAGGACTAGAGGATAAACCAGGGTTTGTGGTAGAAATTTCAAGAATCTTCTCAGAAATCCTGATGTGTCTCCACCACTGGATCTCAGATTTGGAGAACACACTAAGGAACAGAGCAGGACGTGAGTCCTGTCTGAATGATAGAGGTGCACATGAATCAGTGTGGCCATTGAGGGGAACCAGACTCTCCAAATGGCTTCTGACAAGCCTAACCAGAGAAACCGCAGAAGGTCCTGGATGTGAAGAAGGACATCTGGCTGGACGTTCTTCATCACCAAGAGTCAGTTCAGCCAGAGAAAAGATGGAGGACCCACCTGGTTCCTCAAGCAGAGTTTGTTCAACTTGTCATGATCAGTCTACCACCAATGACGAAAGAGAGATAACGTCCAGCCCAAGAGATGTACAGCTGAACGCTGAGTCTGAAGCCAGTCCACCTGGTTCTCTAAAAAGCATATCTGGAGACTTTGTTTTTGTTGAGTCACACTTTTCTGAATCTTACAAGAACTCAACAGACTCCACGCCTGACAGTCAAACCCATGTTCTGACTTCTGCCAAAGACTCAAAGGAGTTCAGAGGGAACCGCCCTTCATCAGCACACTCCAGTGTTGGACAAAGTTCCTCAGGAGGACTCAAGAGGTTCATGGAGGTGACCGCTGAAGAAATCAGAGCAATGGCTGTTCCTGAGCTGGCTCTGGTGGGCCTCCAGGAGGGACGGCGGCTGGATCGGTCCAGTATTGGTTCTGTTGAGGAGCTGTCGGTTGGAGACATGGACAGCTGTGAGGAGGCTGATGAAGAAGAGGAGGTCCAACTGCTTCCACCACAGCAACAGAACCGATCCACCATGGAGGCTGAGGTCCAGGTTATCGCTCCATCGCTGGGCACCATGGAACCAGAGACAGAACATGAAGAATCCGGATTGGACAGCAGGAAAAATGACAACACAGATTGCAATATTTCATGAGCTCAGGAGCGCCCTCTGCTGCTGGTCTTCATGAACATTGAACACATTCATGTTCAAATGTTTATGTTAGAAGAAACATGTTGACTGGTAGTTCTGGTTAGAGCCAGAAGAAAGCAGAGACTCACATCAAGCGTTAGAATCTGGAAATCTAAATGTGTGGACTAACCAATGAAGGTTTGGAGTGACTGATGAGAAGGTAGCTTTGAATGATTTGGAATGACTAATCTTCTGAGTATAACATGTAAGTTCCTACTGAGAAGATGTGTTCCTGAAATATGAGGATAGAAAAGTTTTCATATCTGGTAATAAATGTTTATCTGAATCCTGGAGTTCTGTGTTTTGGTGGTTTTGTTCCAGTCATCAGTAGATGATGTTCTCCACACCTGAAGGGTAAGCTGACTTCCTGCTCCGTGTCTCCAGATCACATCAGAAATCATGAGAAGTTGAAATGAAATGATTAAAAGTTAATTCTTTGTAATTCACCATAATTGATGTAATTAATGTTAATTAAATCAAATTGGAGATAATGATCACTTCACCAGCTGATTATCTCCACCATGAGGGTCCAGATCTCCATCCAGTGAATCTTAAGCTAATCAGTGGCGTTCCTCAGAGCTGTGCTGTTGGTCCTCTTTGGTTTGCTCCAGATGGTTCTTTGACTCCCGGGCTGCAGTTGACCATCTCACCTCCTGGACCTTCAGGTTGAGCTCACTGGGAGTTCAGGGAAGTCGTTGATTGTTGCTCTCTGTTTCGTTTCAGAGCTGCGGATGAAGAAACTGTTTGATGACAGAGAAGGGTTACGGGATCAGGTTCGATCTGGAAACCTTTTGGTTTAAAGTCTAAAAAGGCTGAAACATCTTCTAGAAAATAACGTTAATCTGTTAATGTTCAGGTCAGACTTCTCCAGTCTCAGCTGGATCAGAGGAACGGGGTGGATGGAGTCCAGAACCCAGGGCAGAACCCCCAGGAGAACGGCATAGACCCTCATCTGCTGGACCTGCAGAGTGAGTTCCTGACCAGGTCTGGTGTTGATCCACTGCAGGATCGATCGTGATTCCTCTGCTTGGTTTCCACCAGGAGACGCTAACAGACAGATCAGCGAACTCAAGTTCAAGTTGGTGAAATCTGAGCAGGAAGTCACAACTCTGGAGCAAAATGTGAGCCTTCATGTTTCCATCGGTTCATTTCCACTCTGCTCCTCCAGCCGTCAGTCTGAACCTGGACTGCGTTTTGTCTTCAGGTGCTGCGCCTTGAGGGTCAGGTGTGTCGCTACAAGTCAGCGTCTGAGAACGCAGAGAAGATTGAAGATGAGCTGAAGGTGGAGAAGAGAAGACTGCAGAGAGAGGTGAGAGTGCCCCCTTAGGTTGGTTTTCTGTGCGGACCGGTTCTGGTTAAAAACGTACGGTTCCTTCCAGCTCCGCTCGGCTCTGGACCGCATCGAGGAGCTGGAGGTCAGCAACAGCCACCTGTCCAAGCGTCTGGAGAAGATGAAGGCCAACAGGAACGCACTGCTGGCCCAGCAGTGAAGCTCCGTCCTGGGCCGGGTCTTCAGACCGCCGGGCCAGGTCCAGAACATTTCAGAGACACTCGTGAACCGAAGACAATCAGGACCAGGTGGTGGAGGAGCTGAAGCTGAGACAGGATGCGCAGGGTCGTCCAAAATGTTTCCTTTTCTGAATCCTTCTGATCACAATCATCTCCAGCCGTCAGCACATCAGTCCAGAGAGAGCAGGTTCTGATCCGGTCTGGTTCTGATCCGGTCAGGTTCTGATCCGGTCGGGTTCTGATCCGGTCAGGTTCTAGTAGACAAATAATCCGAAACGGCTCTCAGGCTCCGCCCCCTCCCTGCTCTGATCCAGGCCCGCCTCCAGGGCTCTGCCCCGCAGCAGCTGGTAACCATGGTAACTGTAGACCATGGCATCTTGTGATTGGTTGTTGGAGGAACCAAAGTTACTCTGAAACTGATCCCAGTTCAGTGGTTCTGTTTCTCCTCACTGACTGCTTCAATCCGGTTCAATCTAGTTCAAACCAGATCAAACTTGTTCAAACTGTTTCAAACCGGTCTGGACCTTTACAGTTTATATTTTGTTCTCTGTTTTTCTCTTCTGTTTTTATGTTTTCTTTCTGGAATATCGTTTAGCCTTTTTCTGACTTATTTTATATCATTTTAGTTAGTTCTTCATCACAAACCATAGCAAACTGGCCTGGACCCTTTGAGTCAGTTTATATTTTAGTTTCTGTGTTTTCTTCTGTTTTTTTTTCTGCTGAAATGTTGTCATCCCATTTCTGACTTATTTTATTTGATTTCAGTTTGTTTTTTCTCACAAACCAGATCAAACCGGGTCAAACTGGTCTGGACTCTGCAGATTTAGTTAATATTTTGGTTTCTGTGTTTTTCTCCTCCTTTTTTCTTGCTGAAACCTTGCCGTTATCTCATTTCTGTCTTGTTTTGTCTGATTTTAGTTGTTTCTTCTCACAGACTGGACAGGCGGTTTTAACCAGTTATTAGTTTAGTAGTTCTTCATCTTTTTGACTTGTTTTATTTTTCAAACACTTCTGTTGGCTCATCCTTGCTTATTGTTGGAAGTGGATGAACTCCAGGCTAGAAGTGGAACTTGGTGACAAACGTCTTTGAAACTCAACCGGTCCGGACAGAACCAGTTTGGACCATCAGGGAATGTAGCCCCGCCCACTTTTCTGTTCAGGAAACACAGGGGGCGTGGCCTCTGGACTCACCTGATTGGATGTTACCTGACAGCCAGGATGTAACATCAGCAGCTTTAGGTGAATGAAGGGTTCTGATCGTGGAGCTGAACAGAACCGACCCAACACAGCTGACTGACAGCCAATCACAGCGCAGAACCTTAACAAATTAATCCCAGTAAATCCATCGTCATGACGAAGGTTCAAACATTTTAGATTCACTGCTATTTATTGTGAAAAATAAAACGTTTCAGTTGGAGAGACGTGAAGCTGTGAACTGATTCCATGTTGAGTTTCATTTTCTGCTTTTAGTTATAAATATTATTACCATCCTCACTGCTGCTCTTTTCTTTTAGATAAACAACCAGGATTTAAATCTGTCATTTTATTCTGTCTAGTGAAAAGTGCAAAAGACGGATTATTAAAAGAAGCAGAATGATTACATCATAAGACAGTTAAAGTTAAACCTTAAAAGAAACCATAAAATGTATTTTTGGTTGTGTTTCCTGCTCTCCTCTGTCCTCAGCTGTTCTGGTTTCCTCTAATTGGACTCACCTGGTTTCCATCTCATCACTTCTCTGTATTTAAACTCTTTGGTTCTGATTGTTCAGGTTTCTCACAGCAAAGTGAATCAGATGAAGCCTGACTGTACTGCTGCACTGCCATGTTAAAACATATATAGATTTAATGTTATCAGTTCATTAAACAGACTTATAACAGCGTCAGTAAAGAAGCAGGGAAACATCTGAAAATAACAGCTGTAATTTTAGTTAAAGGTCCAACATGTAAAACTGAACAGTGGTGGACAAAACAGGACACCGTCAAAGTTTATAAATCTAGAAACAGGAAGTTGAATCTTCAGTTGCTCCTCAATATGACCAATCCCATGTTCTGTTTATTTGTCCTCTTCCTCTTCCTCTTCCTCTGGTCCTTCATCCTCCTTCAGGTTGAAGGTTAGCATCTGGAGCAGCTCTAACAAATCAGGAGATAAACACCGACAGTTTCAGTATGGCAAGCTGTATAGCACAATAATTGAGTTAATTCATTCATTCCTGGTTTCCTGCCAGACTCAATCATCTGGGTCACCAGTAGCAGGTGTGGCGTTCGGTTCTGGACTCACCTTGTTGGAAATTGGGGCTCTGGGAAGAACCCAGTTTGGCGTAAAGTGGAGGATCCATTGTTTCAACAAGGCTGATCATCTTCTGACAAGCTTCTGTTCCTTTCTCCTTCAGGATCTCCACCAGGCCGCTGGCCTTGTTCACTCTGGTGTGGTTCTTCTCCACCACTGATTTTCTCTCTGACGCAGTGAGCACCTTGTCCGCTACCAGGTCCTTCAGCAGCTGCTCCAACGTTTTATTGGACACTTTCTTGATAAAGTCAAGCAGCATGATCTTCATTTTCTTTGCTGCAACATAAATAAACAGATAGTGGGAATTTGATGGAAGGTGTTCCTGTGGGTCCGAACACGAACCAAACACAAACCTCGTAGAGCTGTTGGAGAAGCTGGGTTGTCCTGGTCCTCGACTTCAGGCAGTTCTGTTGGTCATGAAGATGAGGCGTTAGATCAGCAGGTTACTGTCAGGTTATGAACGATGTCTGTAAATGTGACAGACCTGAAGTCTCCTGGATTTCATTCAGAGTTCTCTCTAGCATCTCTCTCTGGTCTGAGTTGTACATCTGCATCATCAGGTTCATGGTGTCCACTTCCTGCCCCTCTGCCTGAGGACCCCTCTTCAGGGAGGCGTGCTTCAGCTTGTCGGTGCCCTGCAGTAACATCTGGCAGTATTTAAGGTCCTGGTCCCCCATGTCCACAAACATTTCCAGGATCCAGTGCTGCAAACCACAACATGAGGAGCTTAACAATCACGTTTCTCATCACCCAGACTAGCCGTTACTCTGGCTACCTGTGCCGTGTTGGTTTTGATCTTCTCCAGGATCTTCTCTGTGACCTCCTTGGTGTTTGTGTCGTACGTCTGAACCATCAGATCCGATGTGTCCAGTCTGTCTGCGTGCTTCAGACGGTACCTTTTGATTGGTTTGAACCCGTCTTTGGTGTCGTCTGCAATCCGCAGGTACCAGTGGAAGTAATTCACCTCCCTGTTCTTCAGATCCTCCAGAGTTTTCTTCAACCAACGCTTCAAATCCTGAAAAGAAAAATGTACTTAAGGCTCATTATGTTAGGAACGGTTAGAGGACATAGACCATGGACTGAACCTGAACTCTTAATGTCTAGATGATGATCAGAGCCAGTTCCAACCATTTATCTTCCTCAGAAAGACATTTGTGCTGAGGACAACAGAGGGACAGACGGTTTGAAGGTAAATGACTCACAGCATCTTTATCTCCTGGAGGGCAGATCAGGCGCCAGCATTCCTCCTGTTCCTTCGTCATCTCCCTCGTTCTTTGGATCATAAGATTAGAAGAAAATAGGATGACGGTTACAGAGTGATCAACCATAGCCCAACCAACATGACCGCTGAACTTTGGGCATCAGGAATAGTTTTCAGGAAGCTTTTAAAGTTTCAGATCCATGGACCAAATGAACCAGATTGGTTTAGATGGATGACTGGGTAAGAATGTTGGTGAATCTGGTGAAGAACTTGAAGAACTTACTTCTTACTAGTGAAGAGCTGTTTGAAAGACTTGTGACCTGGAGATATTTAAAAAATAAGACGGTGTTTAGCTTCAACCCCAGGACTGAGGAGAATCAAAGCAGCTGTTTTTAGAAAGGTGCAGACTAACCTGGGGTAGAAGGTGAATGCAGCTCAGAGGACAGGCGAGGGTTGATGGTTTGAAGACGGTTCATCAGCTCTTTGGAGGCGTCGGTTCCCTTCTCCATCACAATGTCAACGAAGCAGCTGGCCATGTTGACCCTGGTGTGGTTCTGAAGGATGGTCTCCTTCTCTGATGACATCAGGGTCTTGCCAGTCATGAGAGCCTCCATGAGCTGTGATAACGTTTCTTTTGGTACCTTCTCCACAAAGTCATTAAGCATCCTGGTGAGCACTTTCTCTGTGGGCAGAAACACAAGGACATCACTGAGTTATTTGATGGAAACTTTACGATGAAGGCCAGATTCTGATGAACATACCAGATGTACTTTCATTTGGAGACGTTGGAGGAATCTGCTCCTCCACCTCAGGAAGACCTTTGTCTGTTGGGAACCAGAATAAATGTTTAGCAGGAAGTTGGTCTGATGTTTCAAGCATTTCCTCCCATCTGTCAGACCTTTATTGCTCTTAATTTTCTCCAGGATCTTCTCTGTGACCGTCTTGGTGTTTGAGGCGTACGTCTGGACCATCAGGTTCACCGTGTCCAGCCGGTCTGCGTCCTCCAGCTGACCCTTTTTGATTGGTTTGAAGCCATCCTTGGACTTGTCCGCAGTTTGAAGGAACCAGTGGAAGTGCTTCATCTCCTTGTCGTCCAGCTCTAACAAAGTGTCCAGAAGCCAATCTTTATAGTCCTGCCAGTGTTGGAATAGATTTAGTTAGAATCCAACCACTGAGCTCATACTGACTCTGGTATGAAGTACAGTAAAAGTATATTTACATGTCCTTTGTCTTTATGCATCTTCTTGAAAATCTTCTGTGCCACCATCTTGGTGGTGTTGGTGTAGATCTGGACCATCAGGTCCACCGTGTCCAGTCTATCTGCATGCTCCAGGCGGCATTTCTTGATCGGCTTGAAGCCATCCTTGGACTTGTCCGCGGTTTGAAGGTACCAGTGGAAGTACTTCATCTCCCTGCTGTCCAGATCCTCGAGATGCTCCTTCAACCACTGCTTGATGTCCTTTTTAAGTAAAGTGGATAAATGACATCAATAGCTACCAGGATTTTGGCCACAAAAGATTATATCAATAGCAGTTTGCAAAGTATCTTCTAAGACAAGTGAAGAAAAACTGTTTCCAGAGTCTGACCATCACTATCAACCTTCCAGGACTTTGTCAAACCTCAGACATCAAACTCAGAGACATTGGATGGTGACTTACAGCATCGTTGTCCCCTTCAGGACAGATCTGCTGCCAGACTTCCTTCTCATCATCGACAGGTCTTTGGGTCAAATGATGAAACTAACATCAGTGAAGGTTCACTTTTATGGAAATATCAGTGACAGAAGAAAAACCTTGCACATTAAATCTTGTTCCAGCCCCTAAATAGACCAGCTTAGGACATGTAAATGAGTGTGAGTTAGATTCCTAAACTACATCTGGACACTTTCTTATAAGTATCCAGAGGTGAGTGAAAGGTCTGCATGAGGTAACAGTTATTGAATCAATAGATATATTGATTTAAATCTTAATTCATGTGACACTAGTTTAATGTAAAACTTGACAAAAGCTCAATAGTTTCTCAGGAATGTTGCGAAAACTTACTTCTGGTAAGGTTTAAGAGAAAGGAATTGTTGAATGGCCGGTTTACAAACAAGTCCTGGTTCTGATACTGGTTTGGTTTTGAGTTCCTGTGAACTTTGACCTGATAGACAATTGGAAACATCATGTAAGGTCACAAAGCTCAGGATGTTTGGATGTAGACCCTTGAACCGCCAGCAGAACTCACCTTGCTGAACAACTGGACCAGAGGACAAGCCCAGCTTGGAGGACAGTGGAGCATCAACAGCCTGAAGGTGGTGGATCATCTTCTTACAGGCAGCAGTTCCTTTATCCATCACTGTGTCAGCAAGGCAGCTCGCTCTGTTTCCTCTGGTGTGGTTCTTCTCCAGGATGTGTTGCTTCTCAGAGGACTTCAACACACCGTCTGCTGCTAGAGCCTCTGACAGCCGGGTCAGGGTTTCATTTGGAGCTTTCTTAACAAACTCCTCCAGAACCTTGGAGACTTCTTTCTCTACAGGACGGAAGACAAAGGAACTCAGTGAATGTCGTCAAACATGTTGAAGATTCCCTGAGTTCCTTTTTCTTCCG
>NW_006800487.1:142438-151705 GCF_000485575.1 Poecilia formosa | reverse complement strand
TATCTGCATCCTAACTAAACTCCAACCACTTCACATCGTGAACTCTTACTTTCTGCTTCAGCTGGAGAAGATGGCTTCATCTGCTCCTCAGCTTCTGGTATGTCTTTGCCTGTTGGAGCCAATAAAGAGTCGATATCAACGATGATCCAGTCAGTTGATGATCTGTGAGATGTTTACAGACCTTTGTTGTTCTTGATCTTCTTCAGGATCTTCTCTGTGACCTCCTTGGTGTTTGTGTCGTACGTCTGAACCATCAGATCCGATGTGTCCAGTCTGTCTGCGTCCTCCAGGTCCTTCTTTTTGATGGGTTTGAAGCCGTCCTTGGATTTGTCTGCCGTTTGCAGGAACCAGTGGAAGTACTTCAGCTGTTTGTCGTCTAGATTGTCCAGGGAGTCCAGAACCCAGTTATGAACCCCCTGGATAGAGGAAGAAATGAACAGTTCACTGAGAAAATCAACCAGACTGAACTTAATGCTTCATAGTTTATGCAGCTGTATTTATAGACATTATATTTACATGTTTTCTACGACTGTTGACCTTGTCCATAATCTTCTGGGTGACCTTTTGAAAGTTTTTGGGATACGTTTGGAGCATCAGGTCGACTGTGTCCAGTCTGTCAGCATGCTGCAGGCGACTCCTTCTGATTGGTTTAACATCGTCTGCAGTTTGCAGGAACCAGTGGAAATATCTCAGCTCCCTGTTGTCCAACTTTTCCAAGGTCTTCTTCAGCCAAAGCTTCGATTCCTTTCAAAATAAACCAACAGGGTTGATACTGAAACAACACGGATAACTCCAGATTCTCTTGTTTAGAAACAAAGATGAAAACTTACAGCATTTTTATCCCCTGGAGGACAAACTGAGGGCCAGAAGTCCGCCTGGTCTTCAGTACAGATCTTTTGAACAAAACTAGGAGAGACAGAAGGTTTAAGTTTGACTAACATGGACTTTATTTGAGCTTTTATTCCTTTATAAACAGTGAAAACAGACAGAAATACCAAACTGTAAAACACTTTGGAGCGAGGCATGGATGAAAACAGGAAGAAATAATCCCAGCTTACCCCTGAAGGAGCGAAGCCGTGTTAGCAACTTTAGCTTTAACTTCACTCTGGAGTCCAGGTGACTGGATCCGTTCAGGTTCATGAAGTTCTGCTCTCCTGAGAATCAGGAAATGTTTCAGATGAATATCCATCAAAACGTTTATCTCTGCTGAGTGACGATGAATCTGCAGCTTCCGACTCCGAGTCACATTGAATGAAAACGGTGTCCAACATTTGTGGCACCGTCATTTTAAAGACGTTAAGAAATGTTTCCAGAGGTCATCAAAGGTCAACTAGCCAGCCCACAAATCAAATGAACTATGGTGCCAATTAACTGAGATACGTTTGTGCTGGTTCGCTGAATTTTTTTTGTTTGCAGCATCATAATTTCAAAAATTAAAAAAAGAAAACTGAAAGTAAAAAAACTGCTCTTGCTCCTGAAACGGGACTGCTTACTGAAAAGGACAACACCAGGAGGGACATGCTGAGGAGATCTTAGAGGCCGGTTTGCTGGGTTGACGTCCTGCTGATTGCTTCTTACTGGAACACATGAGAACAACGTGATGGAGACGGTGTAGTCAAATCCTGAGATATTGTGAGGAAATGATGGGAGGGTCATCCACCTCTTCTCCTGCATCCTGAGATCTGTGATCCTGAAGTTCTCCTGCAGGACAAACAGCATCACCTCCTTTAATTACTGCTGCAGTTCTGCTCTCTGGCCTCTAGGGGCGCCTTGGAGCTGAACTACAGTAAGCAACCAGTAACAGATGTTTAACTGGTGCTGGTTGATTCTCTTCAGAACCTCACAGGTTAAACTCCTGACTTCAGAGCACACTAAGGGTTAAAGTCAGGCTACGCCAGTTAGCTTCATGCTAATCCCCATCAGCAGCAGAACCTGAATGTTCAGTTCTGAGGAAATGCAGCTAATTTAGTCTAATTGCTCTGTTTCCTTGAAGCACATCAACACCACTCAAGATTTATTCCTGAAAACTCCCCGAGTCGGACTTCGGCAATATGGGATCAGATCGTCCTTCTGCAGAACTTTCCTGCGCTCCACATGAACCAACTGCAGCTAAACACTGAGCTCACATAGAGAGTCAACAGCAGAGTTAAAACAATTCAGGTTTTAACTCTGCTGTGGGCGCCTGCAGTCTGGGGGCGCCATAAAGAGGAGCAAGAATAAAATGTGATTTTCACAATTATTTTCCAAACCAGCATAACAAAGAATATTAACTTCTACATGTAATAATAATACTGACAGTTAGCTTAGCGTCCCTGGCTCTGTTTTCACTTGATGAACTCAAATAGTTTTTAGTTTATTTCCATAGAAAATATTTTCATTTCATTTGAGCAGCAGCCGCTCCCTGATCCTGCCTTTGTTCTTCTGATGACTCAGCTCTTCCTATTGTTAAATCTGCTACACTTTCATCTGCATAATGAGCTGCAGGAATGAGCAGCAACAGAGATGTGATTCACCCATAAGAAAAATAATCAGATTTCACCTCTGGATGCTCAAAGACCCCGGATCAGAACCAAACAAACAATATTTCAACGTTTCTGATTGGTCTGAGTTTCCAAACTGACATAAAGTAAAAACCTGACAGGACGGATCAGGAAGGAAGAGGGTTCTGGACGGATTCTGGACGGGTTCTGGTGTGAAATCAATCTCTGAGTTCCAGCTAAAAACTCAGAACCGCAGTAGTAAAATCCTTTATGATGAAGATGATGCTCTGCTGGCGATCTTCATCACACCACAGAACCATTCTTCCTCTGCCGAGACGACAGAAATCTGGCAACCAGTCTATAGCAACAAGGAGCTGCAGGTCCAAAACTACACATCCCAGAATGCACTGAAACAAACGGCACTCATCGGCTCAAACACTTACAGTGGTGAGCTGTCCTCCCAGTCCATCCACCAGTACGTCCACCAGTCCGTCCACCAGTCGACCCAGTAGAACCCGGAGCCGCTCTCTGCTGCAGTAGACTTGGACTGAGCCACTCGGTCTCTGAAACCTGAATGTTGACTTCCCAGGAAGTCACCGTTCATTTCAGCTCCTCCCTGCAGGAGAGAGAAAATCCAGAGGCTGAAACGACCTGAGAGATATGATCTGATCATTTATTGATCAGTTATGATCTGATCATTTATTGATCAGTTATTAGATGAAATGCAGAACCAATGTGGATGGTTTTAAATGTATTTGAATAATTAAATCATTCTGTACCGAGGAGAGCTGTGGTATTACCTGTAATTGAATGCTAACTGACATTATATTTAATAACAATAAAAGTTTTAAAGGACAGATAAAACAATATTCTAATAATCTGCATTTAATGGACAGCTAGGGAGATTAGGGTGATGGTCAGGAGGCCTTCCAGCCTTTATTTGATCAATAAGTACACTGATCAAACTGTTGACTTTCAGATCAATTTTTATTCCAGTAGAAAAGAACAGAAACATTAAAATGACTTTAGTTACAAAACATCAGACATCATCACCTCCACCATCACCTGCTGCAGGAAACATGGAAGAATCTCATCGTTCAGGTCCTGGATTTATGTTTTGATTTAATAAAAACAAAATGAATAGAAATAAACCGTCCAGATGTGATGATTTATCTGGACGGTTGATTAATTACTGCAGGTTGAAATGAAAGAGTGAAATAAAAACGTTAAATATCATGAATCTGTTTGTTGGACAGAATCAGGCTGATCATTCTTCTTCTGCTTCTTCTTCCTCCTCCTCCTCTTCCTGTCCTTTGCTTTTCCCGTCGTCTTTCATCTTGGAGCGAAGACGTTTGAACAGAACTGCAGACAGGAGAAAATAAACAATTACAGCGGACGTATGGATGAATAATAATAAACATATTAATAATAGCATTACTAATAATGAATATTAATGTATTATTAATAATAAGAAGACCCTGTATCTTTTATCGAGAAGCGTTAAGTCTAGCCCCTGTTCAGAGGGAAGCAGATGAAGTCACCTTGCTGGGAGAGCCTGAGGTCAGAGTGCAGGGCCGGGTCGATGCGTTGGACCTGATTGATCACCTTCTGGCAGTCTTCAGCTCCTCTCTCATAAACGATGTCCACCAGGCAGCTGGCCTTGTTCACTCTGGTTCGGTTCTTCTCCAAAATGGACTTTCTGTCTGAGGCGCTCAGCACCTTATCGGCCACCAGCGCCTCCACCACCTGCTCCAGGGTTTCCTTGGACACCTTCCTGATGAAGTCCAGGAGCATGTTCTTCGTTCCTTTTTCTACAGCAAGAATGACAAGACAGGAAGCATAACAGATTTTTCACTTTATTCTGAAAAGACCATCTTTCAGTGGTTCTGGCTGACCGCGGATGGACCCCCAACCAGGCCAAGAAGAGTTAAATCTTCTTGGCCTCCTGACGTTAGAGAGAATGTTTCTACTAGTTGGATTATGACCTGTTAGACTTTATTATACAGCTTTCAGTTCGTCAAGCTTCACCACCACATTCCTCCAGAGAGAGGAGGTTTCAGCATCTCAGGAGCCTCAGCAACACGGCTCGTACGGTTGGGGAACATCAAGGTTTTCAACAACCACTGAACTGTAGAGCCTTCACTTTCATCCCTAACATTTGGCGTTCAGCTTCTTGAGAGGCAGAGTCTCTATCTTCAGTTGAAAACCATTTATCAACTTCACCGAGTTCCTCAAGGTCTGTTCACTTTTCCATGTGGCTGAAGCCAAAACCTTGTTGTTGTGCAGGATTGAACCTTTGTCACTGATTCTACGTTGAGGGGTTTCCCCTTTGGTGGCCTCAGGATTGAGCCTTTGGTTTTTCAGATGATGTGGTCCTACTGGCCTCATCTGGTCGTGATCTACAGGTTTCATTGGAGCGGTTTGCAACTGAGTGTGAAGTGGCCAGGATGAGGATCAGTGCCTCCAAATCCGAGGGCATGAACTGGAGCAGGAAAAGCAGGTTTCTTCACACCAAGAGGATCCAGTTGATGTGGCTTGGGTATCTGGTTAGGATGGACGCTTCCCTGGTGAGGTCATCCAGGCACATCCAACCAGGAGAAGACTGATAGGAAGACCCAACACACACTGGAGGGATGATGTTCTTCTTATGGGAATGCTTTGGGATTGCCCCGGAGGAGCTGGATGTCTGGGTCTCCCTACTTATTCTGCAACCCTCAAACCAACATTGGATAAATGGCAGACAATGGTTGGATGGATGTTCAGGATTATCCAGGATTATTGGACCATTCATTACAGTGAATCCTCTCATTAGTTGAAAGGTCAGGCCCCAAAGATTTATGCCATTACTCTCTTGATCATCCTCCCACAGTCCTTTGTGAGTCCTCAGTTGTAGCAGTGACTTCAGGGCCCTGAAGTTTCTAACTTGGATTCCTGCAGCCTCTGGGTCATCTACCTCAGACTCCTCCTGGATCCTCCAGTTCAAGACTTTGTTTTTGGTGGTTTTTTTTCCTTTCTTTAGTTTCACTGAATCCATGAGACTCCTGTCCTCCTGCCTAATCTTGGACTTCTTGACACAGGCTATAATTTCTCTATCTATCTAGACTGCATTATGTTTATGCATGTTGACTACAGTAATAAACACTTACCTGCTGCAGCACTTGGAGAAGATGGATTACTCGGCTGCTCATCATCAGATAAAACATAATCTGAAACCAGCAAACCAAAATTTTAGTCTTCTGCCTACATGAAGAGCCAGACTCTTGCTGTTTTCATTGACGGACCTGCACTGTCCTTGAGCTCATTCAGAACTTTCTCGACTTCTTCTCTGGTATCAGAGCTATACATCTTCATCATCACATCTGCTGCGTCCACCTTCCCTCCGTCCTCTACAGGAGCTCTTTTCAGGGATCTGATGCCGCCCTTTAGCTTGTCGGTGCTCTGCAGCACCATCTGGCAGTACTTCAGCTCTTTGTCGCCCAACTCTTCGAAAAAGTCCAGAATCCAGTGCTGTATGCCATTGCAGTATAATGATTAGTTATAGTATTTTTCTGAAGTGAATTTGTCAAACTGGACTAAAATGTATAATAGATACAAATATTGATATATTTACTTGTGCTTTATTGCTACTGATCTTCTCCAGGATCTTCTCTGTGACCAGCTTGACCTTCCCAGGGTACATCTGCAGCAGCAGGTCCAATATGTCCAATCTGTCTGCATACTTCAGGCGGCACCTTCTGATTGGTTTGTAGCCGTCTTTGGACTCATCTGCGGTCCGCAGGTACCAGCAGAAATACTTCACCTCCTTGTTCCGTAAATTTTCCAGCGAGTCCTTCAGCCAATGCTTCAACTCCTTAAGAACAGAAAGAAGGGACACCAATTAATTTTAGTAAACTATCGAGTTTTCACCAGGCAGTGTGGTAGTGGTTTATGCTGTGAATCCACCCAGTTATAGATAAAGATTTGTCTTACAGCATCCGTGTCCCATGGAGGACAAATCTGGTGCCAGGATTCTTCCTGTTCGTCGGATATCAACCTTTTCAACCTATGGATTGGAAGAGTATGGATATTACTACTGAGAACATATTTAGCTGTAAGTATTGACCAGCCCAAATGGTTGTTTCTAAGTTATTCAATCAAATTATGAGAATAAACTGGTGTTGTAGTGTTTGAACAGTCCTATCCATTGCTAGAACCCAATGTACCTTACCTTATACCACTGAAGAGACGTTTCTTGACCTTGTTATCTGGGGAAAGGTCAGAGACGGGTTGAGGAACACATGAACAGTCCATAGACACAGGAAGGACTGTGGCTTAAAACTGTAAATGCACCTGGGTTAGAAGGTGAACGCAGCTCAGAGGACAGGTGAGGGTTGATGGTTTGAAGACGGTTCATCAGCTCTTTGGTGGCGTCAGTTCCCTTCTCCATCACGATGTCAACGAAGCAACTGGCCATGTTGACCCTGGTGTGGTTCTGAAGGATGGTCTCCTTCTCTGATGACATCAGGGTCTTGCCAGTCATGAGAGCCTCCATGAGCTGTGATAACGTTTCTTTTGGTACCTTCTCCACAAAGTCATTAAGCATCCTGGTGAGCACTTTCTCTGTGGGCAGAAAGAAAACAGAGTCACTGTAGTTCCTTCTGGGAATGAAAAAATACATGCAACATGCAGCAGAATGGATCTCTATAGAGAGATCTGATCCTCCTCACTCTCTTCTAGATGTACAGGGAACCAACCAGAACCGGCAATGATATGAGCAACATTACAGGATCTGACATGACTTAACCAAAGCAGACCTGGAACAATGTCTGATGAACATCCTACGTTCTGCCTCAGGTTTAGGTCTGGTTTTATACAAGGACAGGTCTAGTCCATGTCTTGAGTCTCTGCGTTTAGTGGATCTTAAACTTCTAACTCTATCTGTAGTTAGAGAATCCTGTAAATCTCCTCCAAACCCTTAAATTGGTGAAATCAGCCGTTATCTCAGTTCCTTCTCCATATTTTCAACCAAATGCTTGTCTTTTCATGCAACTGAACCTTAAACATCTCCTGAAGGCCTAAAGCTTCATCAACCTTTCTGAAGGACATTTAAAGCCTCTGTTTGGACTTTGGCTGATTTTTACACCTGTATAGTCAATCAACTACACATGTTCAGTGAAAAAAGAGAAGCCATACCTTCTGTAGCAGCTGGAGAAGATGGACTACTCTGTTCTTCAACTTCAGGAACAACAGTTTCTATAGGAAAAAAAATCAACTGGAATTATTTTGTAACTTCTGAAGCTTTTCAATGGTAGCAGTGGTTTCATTTCTGCAGGAAGGACCTTTATTCTTCTCAATCTTCTCCAGGATCTTCTTGGTGACCTCCCTGGTTTTAGTGGCGTAGGTCTGAACCATCAGGTCCACTGTGTCCAGCCGGTCTGCACCCTCCAGGCGGCTCTTCTTGATCAGTTTGAAGCCGTCTTTGGACTTGTCTGCGGTTTGAAGGAACCAGTGGAAGTACTTCATCTCTCTGTCATCCAACTCTTCCAAAATATCCAGAAGCCAATCTTTACAACCCTTTAAATGTAAAAAAGACTCTCACAATCACATCGGAAAAGTAACAGAGTGTGTTCTTGCACACGTGTATGTTCATTATGAATGAAAAAAATCAGATAATTACATCTCCTTTATTTTTATGCATTTTCTTGAAAATCTTCCCTGCCACCATCTTGGTGATGTTGGTGTAGGTCTGGACCATCAGGTCCACCGTGTCCAGTATGTCTGCGTGCTGCAGGCGGCTTTTCTTGATCGGCTTGAAGCCATCCTTGGACTTGTCTGCAGTTTGCAGGTACCAGTGGAAGTACTTCATCTCCCTGCTGTCCAGATCCTCCAGATGCTCCTTCAACCACTGCTTGATGTCCTTTTTAAGAAAAAAAGAAGGGAAGCACATGTTACCCTTTTCCCATTCTGGCAATAAAAATCCCACTTTCCATAAATCAGATTGATCTCTTTGATAAACACCGTAATTTCAGCTGAGAGTTTTAAGAAGATTAGACTTACAGCATCGCTGTCCCCTTCTGGGCAGATCTGCTCCCAGCAGTCGTCTTTACTCTCTTCAGCTCTTTGGTTCATTGAATTATAAGGAGAAATTGGGGAGAGTGAAGGTTGATGTTGATTAAATATAAATGGATGTTTAAACTCTTTTATCTATAGATGTAATATTTTGTAACTTGTGCAGAAACTTACTTTAGATTAGTTGAAGAGCCTGTTAACGGAATTAAATCCAGTAGGTTAGTCGAGGATCCTTTTAAAGAAATTAAATCTGTTAGATTAGTCGAGGATCCTTTTAATGGAATTAAACCTAGCAGACGTTTAACGCCACTAGGTTCAGATTCTGGTTCTGGATTGGGTTCTGTTGAGCAGTCATCTGGGGCATGGATGGCGATAACTGGACCTGCATTGGAAGAGAGTTGAAACCAAAAATTAGCACCAAGTCTTTGGTCAAGATAGTTGGGATGAAGTTGCCTTTATCTCTCCCCAACCAGGATGTTTGGATGTAGACCCTTGAACTGCCAGCAGAACTCACCTTGCTGAACAACTGGACCAGAGGACAAGCCCAGCTTGGAGGACAGTGGAGCATCAACAGCCTGAAGGTGGTGGATCATCTTCTTACAGGCAGCAGTTCCTTTATCCATCACTGTGTCAGCAAGGCAGCTCGTTCTGTTTCCTCTGGTGTGGTTCTTCTCCAGGATGTGTTGCTTCTCAGAGGACTTCAACCCACCGTCTGCTGCTAGAGCCTCTGACAGCCGGG
>NW_006800487.1:116094-142025 GCF_000485575.1 Poecilia formosa | reverse complement strand
TTACTTTCTGCTTCAGCTGGAGAAGATGGCTTCATCTGCTCCTCAGCTTCTGGTATGTCTTTGCCTGTTGGAGCCAATAAAGAGTCGATATCAACGATGATCCAGTCAGTTGATGATCTGTGAGACGTTTACAGACCTTTGTTGTTCTTGATCTTCTTCAGGATCTTCTCTGTGACCTCCTTGGTGTTTGTGTCATACGTCTGAACCATCAGATCCGATGTGTCCAGTCTGTCTGCGTCCTCCAGGTCCTTCTTTTTGATGGGTTTGAAGCCGTCCTTGGACTCGTCTGCCGTTTGGAGGAACCAGTGGAAGTACTTCAGCTGTTTGTCGTTCAGATTGTCCAGAGAGTCCAGAACCCGCTTGTGAACCTCCTTAATGATGAATAAAGAGAGTTTGAGCACAGATTCTGGTGATAGTATTGACATTAGAGTGTTCATGCATATTCACCACTCTAGTATAGATAATTACATTTCCTTTTTTTGTGTTGATTTTCTCCAGGATCTTCTCGGTCACTACTCTGACTTTCTTTGGGTATGTCTGAATCATCAGCTCCACTGTGTCCAATGTGTCTGCACCCTCCAGTCTGATCTGCTTGATGGGTTTGAAGCCGTCCTTGGACTTGTCCATGGTCCGCAGACACTTGTGGAAGTACTTCAGCTCCCTGTTGCCCAGCTTCTCCAAAGACTCCTTCAGCCAAACCTTGGTTTCCTTTTATGTAAAAATCAGAGTAATGAGTGGAACCCCATCATCTAAAAGCCTGTCAGCAGAGAGAGTTGGTTATCTGAACCTCTTTCTGCTCTCTGCTTCTCATCGGTTCTGGAGGCTCTTTAGATCTGGACATGATGTGTTGCTGATTGAGATCTTCTCCATGTTATCAGGCAGGTTCTGTTTAAGTGATTCATTGAGTCTACATGTCTGGAGCTAATTTCTTACAGCTCTTAGCACTTTTAAAGAAACAACTTGAGCATTGCCAGAATGTTGATGGTATTTCTAAGATGTGTGTCAGTTAGAAACCGCTGGTGGACAGATGGACAGACACTTACAGCGTCCTTGTCTCCAGGTGGACAAATGGAGGCCCAGGACTCCTCCTGTTCCTTGGTCATCTTGTTGATTTTCATCTTTGGACTCCTGAGACATCAAGAAATGTTCAGATTGATCAAACACCAGTCGGTTTGCTTTAGGTGTCTCTAGGCTCTGTGGACTGTGGTCTGTTTGGGACACCAGACTTGTCCTGGTGAATCAACAGTTGGTACTTACGTTGTCTTGTCAGCAGATTTGGTTTTATCTTTAGCTTCACTTTTAGTCTCAGGTTTCTGTTCTAGAACGCATTCAGATTCAACAGGGTCTGGTCTTGGAGCGCTGCGAAAACACAGAACATTCAAGGAAAAGATAAATATATTCAGGAGTTTACCAATAACTGAACCATCTGGGTCCAAACTGAAACCTGTCCATTATGTAGACCCAGAGAGTGACTGTGGAGTGAAAGGTCAACATACCGGCTGGGCCAGCACCATGTCAGGCATGTCGACCTCTGGTTGGAGGAGTCCAGGCCCGGATCAGCTGACAGCTTTATCGAAGGCTTTTTTATACTGTAACCAACAGAAGGAGTCAGAACCAAGAGCGCTGCTGGGAGGTTCTGTGGAGATGTGGAGTTTTCCTCACCTCAGAGGTTTGGCCTTCATCTTTTTGTCTTTAAACAGCATAAACCTCTTCGTCTCTTTGTCTTTACACTGATCCATGGTGGATTCACATCAGCTCAGCTCTGGATCTCCACCTGCAGAGGAAAACTCCCGTCAGCATCTTTTCAGTCAGATCGTCCTGCTGCCGGCAGCCCACTAGATGGAGCCACAGAGCCCCGTTTTCTGTTCTCTGAACTGATTCAGATGGATTGGACACATGATCAGTAATAGATAATAGATCTGATAAATGGGTGAAGCAGGAGTAAAGTGACACACCCGGTAATGATGCAGCTGGACACTGTGAATGTTTCTCCATTGAGCTCAGAAAGAGTGAAGAGACACAAGACTCATGTTCCTCAACATGTCCGTCGTATGAGGCAGCATGAATGTTATAAACATGTAATTGGTGCAGTTATACGGTCATTGGAAACGCAGCTGCTGCCACCATCCAGGTGGAAATGCTGAGTCAGCGTTCTGTCAGGAACAGATGACGCTGTTCTTCCCTCACCTGGCCTGTAGAGGGCACTGACATAAAACACACACTGGTTTTTAGTGACGTTAAGTCCAGAATTATTCATACCCCTGTTAACTCTGCAGGGTCATGGGAGGTCAAGGTGGTAAAAACCGGAGCTAAAACAATCAGAACCAAACAGATTTCTTAGTAAAGGTGGTCATGAAAATAAAATAAAACACAAACAAAACACAGACAGTGTTTCACAAAGTCTAAACACAACAATAAGAAACAACAACGTTCCAGGTGCATTGTGGGAGTTCCTCAGAGCCTCTTTTAGGTGCCGATGGTTTTATTTCTCCTTTCTGAGTTTCTGAAGAGAAACATCCAAACCCTGAGACCTTTGAGTACAGATGAAGGAACAGCGCCACCTCTTGGTTAGTCAGAAACTTTCTGCTTATTTGAATCCGTATCAGTGAATCATCCTGCAGCACCAATTATAGTTAAACTGCAGTTTAATTGGTGCTGCAGGATGAGACGCGCCCACATTCCCTTTTACTCTCCAGCTCAACTGTAGGAAAGTAAGTACACCCCATTAAAACAAAGAGCATAAGCCCCGCCCACTGGAACAAGAGCTGCTCAGAAGTGATGAGTCATCAGTTTGCATGAAATTCAGATGAGAAAAATTTAATTTATTAAAGCGTCTTATTTGTCTTGACTTGTCAGTTTCCTGATCCGACATGAAGACGTCTCTGTTTTCATTTTATCCTGTTTATCTGCAGCTGCTCCAACAACAGAGAATAAAGATTAAGTTTTCTTATTTTTACTTTGTTAGCGTGTCATACTATAATCTGTGAATTTAGTTACTCTTTAACCATTTAGATGCCACTTTTGGTGAATAAAGTGAATCATAGAAAACAGAATATTTTATGATTTTTTTCCTGGGAATTTTTTTTCTGAAGATAAAATAAACTGGACTGGTAGGAAACAAAAGCTGAATGAATAAAATCTAAATGAAAACAGAAATCATGATTATTAGAGACGGACGTTTTTCTGCTTAATCTACAAAGTAATGGATAAATGGTTTAATGTTGTTTATTCATCTCCCTGATGTTAAAACAGATTTTATCTGAAGTGTTCAGAGTTCAGACACGTTGAGGCATCGTTACATAACGCTCACATGGAGCCTGAGACCTGAAACAATTTCCAGGAACCAGACGAGCACCAGGTGGAAACATGCTGCAGGACCCGCCACGCTCCTCTGCATCTCAGCAACAGAAACGAACTGCTTGGTTCTGCATTCGGCCCGTCACTGATACCAGAACCAACCCGGATCTCCAACACTGAAACGGATAACAGTAGGGGGTTTCTGCACAGCATCAGGGCCAGTTACAGATAAAAAGGTGGAATTTTCCTTCGAAAAACTCAGAAACGTTGAGATTAAACTCTAGGAAAAACAAGTTTTCTCTTGCTTAAAGATTAATTTCATATTATTTTCTAGAAAAAAAATGGAAATTTGTGACTTTTTAGAATTTTCTGAGTTTCAAAAGTAGAACATTTTTGACTTCTCAAGCTCAGAAATTTTAGTGGGGTTTTTTCCCCCAAAAAAACATCTGAGAGTAATCTGAGTTTTTTGTTTTTTTTCATCTTGCATTTGCAATTGTTTGAGCTCAGAAATGTCCAAATTTTTATGAAACCTTTCTGAGATTAATCTCAAAATATCTGAGTTTTTTTTCTCCCAAATTTACAACTTCTTGAACTCAGAAATGTCTTTCTTTTAACGATATCTTGTTTTGTTATTTATCACCCAGTCAATGTTTAATCACAACACAATAATTTGACCTTTTGAATTCTGCACATGAAAATGAACCAAAGTATCAAAAAATTAAAACTGCTACAACTAAACAATATTTAACTCATAAAACGTAGCAAATGTTCTCTAAAACCAAAGTAAAACTAGCTGAATTAGACAAACAAAAAGTTGCAACAAGATAAAACTGTGCTGTAATGAAAAACCCAAAACTATAACAACATTTAATGTCTAATAAAGTTTTTTTTATTGAACTGTTCCTGATTTTTCATTAATTTGCTCCATTTTCCTCCATCTTCTGTTTTTATCTCAAACATTCAGCGTTTATCTGATTCTGAGGAACTTTATAACGTATCACATAAAGTTTTCAGCCTCTCCTGGGTCTCTGCCTGAGGCATAAATATAAATATCTAAAAAGGTGTTACAGTAACACAAAATCCCAAACTGAGACTGTAAAATGTTAAAATGTGACATTTACAAATAAATAAATTCAAAATTGAAAGAGTTTAGAGGTCTAATTCATTTCAGTCTAAAACTAATGTTGAATATGTAGGAAATAAAATTGCACAAGCATTTAAAAAAATATAATAGTAAAAGGTTTCTATTGCTCGGAAATATGAGGAAATGCAAATAAAATACTATTGACATAGAATTTAAGTTGCAAAAATATCTGTTAATAAAGCAATACTTAAAACTTAAAAACAAATAAACATTGGATAAACGTCTTCAGGAGTTCATAATCTATTTAATCTTACAGTGAATAAAGATAATTTATGTTTTGTTGATTTTTTTTAACACCTTAAGGAGAAAATAGAGTAAAATCTAAACTCGTTTCAGATTATTTTAGAGATTATCTCAAATTATCTGCTGTTAGTTACACTTTTAAACTTTAGCATGAAGCATTATAAACGTTTTCAGATGGAGGTTCACTCGCCTGACCTCGCCCGTCTCTCCGCTGCAGGGTGAAGAACCAGGAGGCGGTTTTCCTCTCAGACCCACCAGAACCGATCCGATGCAGCCGCGGATCTGCAGACAAAAGCTGGTCTGTGTTTGTCAATATCTGCTGGGAAACCGGACTGTTCACTCCAGGAACATGCTCCTGAACCCAAACACTGCAAGGTTGTTTATTGGTTTGGATTCGTTCCAGGGAGCACAAGCCTGAACAAACTCAGATCAACAAACAGACAGATAGTTCCCTGAGGGGAAAAACTCTCTGCTGAACGTCTCCAGGTTCTCCTTTACTGATACCAGGGAGAGGAGGAGGCAGAAAACCAGGAGCACAAGGGGTTAAAACCAAAACAAACTCTCATCTTTAAAAGCAACGCCTTATTATTTGAATAACTACAGCTGACAGGAGCCAAAAAGTTTTATAACAGGGATGAACACGTGTCTGCAGCTTTTTTACGACTTTATTTTCATCCAGAAAAGTTCACCATTTGAAGTAATTAAATCCTGAGTTTTACAGGTGATCCATCCTTCAACAGGTTGGGATCGGTCTGTGGGCGATACCAATCATGTCCATTATATTTTTTATCAAAATTATTCTTTGATAAATAGATTTTAGTCTGAGTTCCAGATGTTTTAGGTGCTGTCACTTTAAATCCAAATGAGCTGCAACAGGCAACACCACCAACTGAACGTTTACTGCAAACCAGGAATTAAAGCTGCACCTTGTAACTTTAAAAAATATATAAATTTTTACACATTTGTTAAAACTATCAGTAAATCATGACACAGAAAACCTGTGAAATAATTAGTTCCTCTGCCTTCTTCCACCGCTAATTAGAAACAACCAATCAGAGCCAGGAGGCGGGGCTTAGTGCTGTCAATCACTACCTCGCTGTGTTACGCTGCAGTTAGCAGGTCCTCAGTCTACGTAGCATAGCCACTGATGGATAAATGGTTTTCCTGTTACTATAAGTCATTTCTCCGTTGTTAGCACATTTAGCAGTGCGTACCTGATGTGACTGACAGCACTAAGCCCCGCCTCCTGGCTCTGATTGGTTGTTTTGGTGCATTTCGTCAGACAGCAACAACAGCTCAGGGAGGAGATTGATTTTTTCACATATTGTTCATACAGAGCAAAGAAAACTAAAGAGAAATATATGTTGTGTTAATCTATTTATAGTCTAAACAAAGGAGTTTACCTTTATGAAAGAATGTAAGGTACAAAAGTTAACTAGAAAATTTCTGAAGAAATTTAACCGGGGCCTGCCAAAGTGTGCCCGTCAGTTGGGACCCAGTGTTCTGATGCTAAAAATAATCATCAATGCTAAGCTTAGCTAAATTGTAGTCAATAACCTGTGGAGAGGCAGATGCATGTTGACTAAGCTCTACTTGTACCATTCATTATGTTAAAAAGAATGCATAAATTAAAATTAGCCAAAATGCTAATGTTAGCATGAATGCTATCAGTAGCATGTGGGACATCACTAGCATGTTGTCTGTCATTGACTCACTCCATTTAATATACTAAACATCGCTAATAAGTAAGAAAATTAGCTAATAGGTTATTTTAGGTAAAAGGCTAATGCTTTTACCTCACTAGTCAAGGGCAGTGAAATGCTAACGTTTGTGCTAATGTTAATGAACTGTTTTGCTGCGCAAGGCAGTTCACTATCCTGAGAAAAAAAAACATAAAAAAAGCTCAATATTATTGCACTGCCTATGGTGGTGCTCTGACGTGAGAGGAATATGCAGGCTTTTATTTTGAAAGTTTCAGTAAGCTTCATTTTAATGACCACACTAATTCAGTCTGTAACAGTGGTTTGTTTAAACTAGTCACATAAAGCCCCAAAGAGCAATTACCTGATGCAAAAAATGTCAAGGCTTTTATTTTTGAAATTTTCAGTAAACTTCATTTTCATAACCACACTAATCCAATGTGTAACATTGGTTTGGTTAATGCACCTGTATAAAGCCCAAAACAGCAAGTAGTTCTGAATGCCAGCTGAGGCCTCCTCTGTAATAATTGAGTGTTCCGCCATGTTGTTGTTCTGACCTTCTGCTCTGGCCTCTGTATTAAAGTGTTCCGCCATGTTTAGAACTACAGAGTCTTTGTAGTCCAAACCAGCAGCTCTGCCTTTCTCTGTATTCTGTTGCTATAGTGATTGGTCCTCAGCCAACTGCTGTGTGTGTGAGACAGAAAGCTGGAGAAGGATTTCTATCTTTATGAGACACCAGTCAGTTTCAATGAAAAAAGCAGTCCCAACAACTGCTTCCCGTTCAGGATCCGTAAGGCCGATCCAAAGACCGTTTGAAGCATATGAGAGGGCTATTTGTCGTCTCATTTAGTACCGCGATTCATATCTGTAGCTCATTCACAGTAATTGCAGCGATGAGAGAAAGATGGTGTGCGGTAAGCTCTGAAATTTTTCAGAAAAGTCTGAAAATGAATGGTTCAGTACCTGAGCTTACCCTGTCACATGATTTCGGTCTGAAGCACCTTGACAGAAAACCGTCAGCCCCAGGGAAATTTTGAAAACATTTTATGCGAGCAGGCATGCGTATCAATGTAATGATTGACATTCATACCAATAGAGGAATTTTTGCACCCATGAGAGCGATTTCAAAATCATTTTGGGGTAAAAAAAAATCCACTCCGTTTCTCACTCTAAAAAAGCGGCAGTTGGTGTCAGTTACACTCTGCGTTTCGGCAGTTGGAAATTTCGCTCGTTTTTCGCTTTTTGCGTCGTCATCGTAACTCTGATTCCTAATATAAAATAATAGCTCCCTTCCCGGGTTTGAGCCGCACGTTTGGATACCGCTTTTGTGGGGTTTCTCGCAGTGGTACGGGTGATGGAAGAAAAATAAATAACTATAATAAAGAGACATTCTATTGGGTGTAGAACAACAGGTGCCTGCCATGCATTACATGGAAGAGCATTCACTGCTCTTCCAGTGGCCACTGGGGCCAATGGCAGGGGCTAATGGCATACCCCAATTAAACTGTAATAAACGCCACACACTCAGGATAACAGACATTCAAACCAGCTATCCTGACTTTGATGTTTTAATAAACATACAGAGTAAATATGATATGATAAAATACCAAAGGAGGCGGATCAGGTTGAATAAAATGTCAATATTATCAGAAAAGATAAAACTTAAGCAGGCAGCTGTTGCTCGTATTGGACAGCAGGTGGCGGTACACACCCATCACTGGTGATCAATCCGCCGGTAACCTGGAAGAAGAAGAACACGGTCTCTGTTTTCATTAGCTTGATGAACCCGGTTCTGTTCGGGGGGTATTATGCGGGTTTGTAAGTACTTTTGTGGTTCTTCTGGACCAGAGTAACGTTCTTCTGTTTCCCATGAGTACACTGGAGACTCCAGGGACGCCTCAGCGAAACCAGGCCGTGGAGAGATAGCTGAGCTCCCCGGCTAGCAGGCTAGTTAGCTGCTCCGTTGGGTTACACAGGTTGGTGTGTGTGAAAACTGTTTAAAGTCAGATGAATATGAAAGAAGCGATTGAGTGAATATTTATGATTAATCAAGAAGAAGGTCTTCAGAGAAATTCGGCTGTAAAATAACCTGCTTCAGTTTCCTAGTTTTACTGAAATTTACACTTTTCCCCGTCATTTGCACTTTCCGTTCAGGTTCAGTGTCGTTTGAAGTGCGTTAAAAGTAACAGTTAATCAATTTTATCAACTTAGACCACGCTGGATATTTAAATTAACGTGTGTGTTTGATTTTCAATTAGTTTTATTATGTCATTTTCTTCTTCAAACGTACTCTGTGACAACTGGTAAAATGTGTATGTTTTTCTATGGAATTTGGTGCAGTGTTTTCATCGTTTTCAGTGCTCTGTAAACAGTGGCTAAATCGGGGCGCTGCTGTGGAATTGGTTGTTTTTTCAATGGAGTCTGGAATGGTTTGTTTTTATTTTACAGGATGGCGTTTCCTTATAAAATCCCCAAGAAGAAACAACCTGAGGATTCTGACCCCGCCCGCATCCACCTGCAGTCACCCCTGTCACGTCTCCATGGCTCCGACCCCCAGGTTAACGAGGTATGACGGGGTTAATTTCCATCAAAAAACTTGGTTTAATTTGTGTTTTATTCTTATGTGCTTTATTTGTGCTTTATGACTACTGTACAGTACGTTGGTGCAGTTAATATCTGCTTTAAAGTGTTTTATAAATAAATTTGACATTGACAAATTTTGAGATTAGCCTCAGAAATAGAAAAAACTGTAAATTTCTGAGTTTCAAAACTAAAAAATCTGCTAGAAACTTCCTTTTTTTCTATAAAATTTCAGAGATTCAAACTATATCTCAAAATGTAATTTTTTAATAGCAATTTTTTTTTACTTTTGAGTCAGAAATTTCAAATTTTTTTCCTAGAAAATTTCTGAGATCTCAAAAAAAATTCTAAAGTAAAAAATTTGTTAGAAAAAATGCATAAATTTCAAAAGTCAAATTTTTTGAAATTCTGAATTTTTTTTGTTTTGTTTTATCTAGAAAATTTCCGAAATTAATTGCAAAAAGTTTTTTGGCGGGAATTATTATTATATTTTTTTCTGTCCACAATGGCCTTAATACGCCGTCGTTTACGTGTATTCTCTGGTCCAAGCAGGATTTTGGGAATCCTACCAGAAGAGGTGGATCTGACAGAATGCATGATAGGAAACCACCTGGAATAAGGTTGGTGGAGGCGCCCCCTTCAGGCCAGGATGACCGCTACATTTTACCATTTGGAAGCGGGGAGAAAACGAAGTTGTTGTTGTTTCAGGGCGACGCGGCAACCGTTCAGGAGCTACGTCCAAACTCTGCTAGGTCTGGACAGCTCCCGCAGGGGCGGAGCTTCATCAGCCAATCACGGGTCGGCAGGAAGCTGGAGCAGCCAATGGCAGCAGAGCTTCTCTAACTGGTGAGATAACAGTTTATCATGTCTGTGCAGAAGCTGCTGGAGTCGATTTGTTTTTATTCATCTGGAGGATTCGATCCATAGCAGCACCTCACTGCCTCATTTTGAGTTTTATTTAATTTATTCATCTTTTGGTAAGATGGGGCATTTTTTAAATGAATTAATATAAAAAATATCCAGATTATATTTACTTGGGTGATTTGTAAATATCCATATTTTTCTGACTATAATATTTTGTGAATGATTTTAGTTTTTAAATTGTTCAATATTTTTGTTTACTTTGGTTATTTAAATGCATTTTCTGTTGTATTACAGTTTTATTTTACTTATTTCTGCCTCTTAATAGTTAATAATATTTCAGTTAATATTATTGATAAAAGCTCATCCTGATTGACTGCAGGGATCTTAAAGAAAACTTTAATAATCAGATCTTTTGCTTTCATCTTCTACATAGAGCACCATACACTTGCAGTAAAGTAGAATTGGGCTCAACCATTTAAAAAAAGACAGTTTATAAGAATAAAAACAACAAAAGAGGGACTTTTATCATGCTCCTGTAGCCCAGAGTACATTTAAAATGATTTCCAGATACATTCTGTACAGAAATCAGGATGTTGAGTTTTTAGTTTTCTTTTACAATAGATTTGTTTTTGCATTTTTCATAACAAAAGATACAATTTTCATACAGCTACTTTTATCCTGATGATTCAGTTCATAATGTGCTGTTCCCCTGTTCCTCCAGCAGGGGGCGGCCTAAGAGAGCGTCTGACCGTCTACTGCGGCCGGAGGACACCTCAGGTCTACAGTCTCCACCACAGAAGAAAGTTTCCAGTCCGTCCACGCCACATAAACGCATCTCTGTGAAGGCTGTGGACTACCTGGAGGAGCAGAGGGCACAGGTGGATGCTGGGAAGTTGAGTTCTTCTCCGCCACTGAGGAAAGTGAATCCGGCCACCAACGGGAAGGTAAGAGGACAGAAGGTCCTCTAGGCTGCGGGCGGTTGTCCCCCAGCCTGAGACTCTGTTTGTTCCAGGAGAAGAAGAACTCGTCCAGCGTTGGACCGGAGGAGACGTCTGAGGACGAGTTCGTATCTCTGTCCAGCTCCTCTTTCTCGTCCCCAATGAAGACGGCACTGTCGCCAAAGACAGCCAGGAGGAGGCGGCATGCGGACCTGGAGGACGTGATGGAGGCTCAGAGACACAGATGGAGGACGTTCAGAGACAAGAAGACGCTGGCTGCTTCAGTTCTTAGACAGAAGAAGTCAAGACTGGATCCCAGTGAAGCCAGTATGTCTGACCCGCTTCCTCTGCCGCCCGGTTCCTGGTCCGCTCTGCAGAATGTTGATCCTCTTTCTGCTTTCAGTCGTCCTATCCAGTGAAGAGGAGGAGGACGGTGAAGGACAGAGGACGTCCCAACGAGTGGACAGAGCAGGACACACCGAGAAGACGCAGGTCAGAGGAAGCAGAATTTAGCTGAAGCTAATGCTAAAACTCTAAACCAACATGGTATTTAGCAGAAGCTAATGCTAAAACTCTAAACCAACATGGTATTTAGTAGATGCTAATACTAAAGCACTGTACCAATATGATTTATGATAAATCTCGATCAGGGTGGTATTTCTCATGAAGCTGCAGCAAACGTTCTGCAGGAATTTGTACTCACCTGTTGTTGGTCTCCCAGGTTCTGCTGGGTTCTTCTCCGCCGTCCTTCCTGCAGCTGGAGTTCTGCTCGCTCCACTCCGGCCTGATGGAGGCTGACGCTCGCAGCGCTATGAAGGTCCGTATCACATCTGACTGATCCATCTTTCTGTTCCTGAACCGTCACTAAGAGCTTTTGTCTTTGTTCCTGCAGATCGCTGAATACGGGATCACCTTCCCAGTGAAAGGTATCTGACCTAGGCCCAGGTTCTGGTTCTGTCTCTGCTGTGGTTCTGTTCTGGAACGTTAAACGTTAGCTTGTCCTTCCAGGATCGGAGGACACCGAGGTGACGGTGGTGGCCTCTCAGCTTCGAGGCTACGGCGTCTGGGACGGGGGCGTGGCGATGGGCGGGGCTCTGCTGGCCGGATGGAAAGGCCCCGCCCCCTCGCTGCTCTTTCTCTGGGTGTCGGCGGCTCAGGCCAGCCTCCTGCAGAGGGAGCTGTCGCTCATCCAGAAGTCCAGCGCCAGAGCTAACGGTGAGTCCAGTTCAGACCTGCTGCTAGCGGAGCAGAGGTCTTCCTACATGGTATTTAGTGGAAGCTAATGCTAAATGCTACAGCAACACACTCATGGTTTCAGCTTTATAGTTGCTCATTTTTGCTAACTCTTGCTTTAGCCTTATTGAAGTTAACACAAACACTAAATCGTTTAACGATTAGCTCCAGAAGGAGCAGATTGCACTGAAGGATGTTTGAGGATCAGTTGTTTCTGTGCAGCGCCGCCATGCTCCTTCCTCCTAGTGTTGCTGAAGGAGCAGCTATCGGAGATGCAGGCCGCTCTGTTGGCCTCCATCTTGGACATGGCGGAGTACAAGCAGCACCGCTCTTCCTCCTCCCCCGTCGACTGGTCCCAGGGCCTGCTGCTGCTCCACACCTGTCCCTCTCCTCTGGACCGGCACCTGCTGGGCCTGCTGGGTCACTCTGCTGTGAGTCCATCTGAAGCTGATCGATCTGATCGATTTATTGTCCATAACATAAAGGGCTACATTATTCATAACACGTTGACTTTAAAATGCTGACACTTCGTCATCTGTATTTAGTGCTGAGGGAATAAACAGAAAATTGTGGCTCTTTCACATTATGAGACTTTCAGCATTATCCCCTGACATATTATCCTCATCTTTGAAACTAATCAATAGTTTTGGTTGCTTTTCCGTCATGCAGCTGTTAGGATGAAACTTAAGGAGTTTGAATGTTTATATTTCAGAGCAGAACTGCATTAAGTGAATTTTTAGTCCCAAACCGGATTTTTTATGGAAAGTTTATCTTTCCTGTTCTGGTATGGACCTGCCATTTTTGTTTCTGTATCAACTGGCTGTACTTAAGTGTGACTAGCGGCGCCATTTTCTGGATGGAGGCCAAATTACAGCATTAAAAGAAAGTCTAAGAAGACGTTATTAATTGATCGGAACTGGTTTTAATTTAATAAAGCATTAATTAACCAATAATTAGCTGCAGGTTTGCATCTCTAGTGTAAACAGAGTCTGGACCTTCTGGTTTTGTTTCCTGACAGAAGCCGGGTCAGTCCAGTGCTGCTCAGAGGAACTCTGCTGGTCAGCAGCCCACCAGGTGAGTCACGGTTCATCACCTGCTCTGGTCCAGGTGTACCAGGTTAACCAGGTTCTGTCTGCAGGCTGATCCAGTACCCTGTGGTTCCGTGTATCGGTCGGATGACGCTGACGCAAGAAGACCTGGACTGTCTGGATGCCGGGGAGTTCCTGAACGACGTCATCATCGACTTCTACCTCAAGTGAGTCTGCTTCTCTCTCTGTGGCTGCAGTTACTGTGTGTGACCAGCAGGGGTCTCTCTGTGGCTGTAGTTGCTGTGTGTGACCAGAAGGGGTCTCCCTCTCGGCAGGTACCTGCTCCTGGAGGGCGTTGGCGGTACGGTGGCCCAGAGGAGTCACGTCTTCAGCAGTTTCTTCTACAAGCAGCTGAGCTGCCGGCGAGCGGCTGGAGAGAGCGACGCCCCCTTTGTCCCGTAAGCCCAGCGCCGCTGCCCAGTGGAGATGATGTCACACTGACTCTTCTTCTGCTGCTTCCACAGCGACCATCACACGAGGCATCAGAGGGTGAAGACGTGGACGCGGGACGTGGACATTTTCTCCAAAGACTTCCTGTTTGTGCCTGTTAACAAAGCGTGAGTTAAATTTAGTACAAATTCAGCTAAAATTTCCTAATTTGTTTGAATTATTTTCATTTAGTTTTTAAAATTCTTTAAATTTTGGTTTGTCTTTAATTTGTAAACATTAAATAATTATTAGTTTAGTGCTGGAGTTGCTTCTTTTACAGAATATTTTTATGTTTATTTGAGTAATATGTGTTGGATTAATGTCAGTTTTGAGTCCAGTTTTTGGCTCCTCTGCCACCCGGTTCTGGTTCTGGTTTCACAGCAGTGGTTCTGACCTGGTTTCGTGGTTCTGTCTCTCAGAGCCCACTGGTTCCTGGTGGTGGTCTGTTTTCCCGGACTGGAGGGCGTTCAAACCGAGGAGTTCCAGAGCGGAGCAGGTGAGCGGCTGGCCCGGTTTGGCCCGGTTCTGTCAGGTGGAGGATGTGGCGCCATCCACCAGATGTGGACTAGAACAAGTTCTGCTTGTTCCCTGGCATGAAGACGTCACACCTAGCAGAACCTGGCTTGGCACATGTTTGTCTATAAAACGAACCTGCTGGGCCCGGTAATCAGTTTCTGATGGAACCAGCCGGTTCTGGGAATCAAGTCCAGATGTTTGGTGTTTGTGCAGGTGGATCCGAACGGGCTGCAGCAGAACCGCGCCCCAGGTCCCAGCTGCCACCGGTAACAATTAAAATCTGCTGACTCATCATGGGGCCATTTTAGGTCCTATTTATTTTAATTCAGTTTCTTTTAAAAATGCTGAGTCGTATAAACAGGAATTACCCAGCGGATTATAAAACTAGATGAGGATTAGGCCACACTGAGGAGAAAATGAAAATTACATGAGTAAAGTCATAATATTATTATGATAATCTCATATTTTTTATGTTTTATTAGGATTTAACATTTAATTTTATATTTTTTTGTTGCCTTATAACACTCAGTAGTTGCTGTTTAGGTATGTAACATTTTAGCAGTTAGCGTTAGCTTAGCTAGCTTAGTGCTGCTGTTTCTTCTTCTGCTGAAGCTCATGTTGTTTTCCTGTGTGTTTGGCTGCAGTGCTCCCTGCTGGGCTGTCAGAAGAAAACAGTCACCAAGAGGTGAGCCTCACTTTCCTCTGCTGATAAAATGTCTGGGATCTCATTTTTATTTTACATTAAATCATTCTAATCTTTTCTTTTTGGAGGAGACTTTAAACAGATTTATTCTCCCTGAGATATTTGGTGTTTTGCTCCCTGCAGGCCGTGCATCCTGGTCATGGACTCCCTGAAGCTTTCCAGCCACGACGACGTCTGCCGACTCATCAGAGGGTGAGTTCCTCCGCCTCTGCGCTCACCTGCAGCGTCTCTGACGCTCTGACCTTTGACCCCTTCCAGCTACCTGCAGGTGGAGTGGGAGGTTCGGAGGAAGACTCTGCGCCTCTTCGCCCCGGCCTCCATGCGGAGCTGCACCTGCAGCGTTCCTCAGCAGGACAACGGCAGCGACTGCGGCGTCTACCTGCTGCAGTTCGCCGAGAGCTTCTTGCAGGTCGGCCGCCCCACAGGAAGTGATGTCATCGTCACTGTGGAACCGCGTCTTTAAAAACGTCTCCCTCCCTCTGATTGGCTCCTCAGAACCCCGTCGTCGACTTCGACCCGCCGCTGCGACTGGAGGGCTGGTTCCCACGGCAACGGGCGCGGCAGAAACGCGACGAGATCCGGAGTCTGCTCTTGAGGCTGGAGCGGGCCCAGCTGAATGAACAGAACCAGGACGCCGAGTTCTGACCTGACTGTAAATGAGTCCACTTCCTGTTTTGTAAAATAAAGACTAATTTATTTTATCCTGCTGGCTGGGGCTCTTATTTTGAAGGAATCACTGGAACTGGTACCAGTTTCTCTCGCTGGGTCCAGGTTCTGCAGCCTGACCCGGTTCCCTGGGAGTTCTGGTATCATGGGGCTTCTTGGTTAATCTGAGAGCTCAGCGCAGCGCCCCCCGCTGGGCACCAATCAGCTTACTGCTCATTAAGTGGATCAGAGAGGGGTTCTGCTGACTGAACCGGGTTTAGGCACCAAAACAACCTCACTGGCCGATCATCTCATCACGGAACCACTGGAACCGGGTCCAGATACCACAGACAGACCCATCAGGATCATTGACTGGTTCTGGTCTCTCTGGTCCGGCTCTCTGGGCTGAATTTGGCCCAGTTTCTGGTTCCTTTAAGGTTCCAGAACTGTTCTAGAGTCTGGTTCTGCTTCAGTCAACATCTGGACCTGGTTCTGGTCTAGCTTTGGTTTCTTTATCTTGGACTCTGCGGACATCTCTGGTTCTGGTTACTTTTTTTATAGAGACGGTTCTGGAGTCCAGTTCTTGCCTACCTTTGGGTTCTGTTCAGTTTTGGCATACTCAGGTCCTGGCCCGGTCCTGGTGGTACTCTGGACCAGTCCAGAACCTTGTCCATGGTGGTAAATCCTCGTTCTGGGGATCAGATGACCTGTTCTAGTGAACCGGACCTTTCTGTGTGAAGGGAGAAAGTTCTGGGCCGGTCTGGTTCTCCTTTGTTCTGGTTGATCCGATCCATTGTGATGTAATCTCTCCAGTCTTTGTGTGGCCGGTTCCTCATCTCCTCTCCTCCCCTTAATCCCATTATCCAATAAAAGACGTCTGATTGGGCCGGTTCTGGGGGGATTACAGTCTGGACGGGTCCGATTATAGAAAACTCACCACTTTGTTTTAGACTTGATCATCAGCAGGAATCGGTGTGACCTTTGACCTGCTGGCATCACCTTTATCTATGTTGATGTCTGATTTCTGATGCTTTGGGGTTAAAGGTTAAAAACTGATGAATTCATAGAGAATCACCAAGTTTTTACAGAACTTTTCCAACCTCAAAAATGTATCTTTTGGAGACGAGAAAGAGAACTCTCTCAAAAAAAATAAGTTTGAGAGAGCAGAAAACGGAACCTGTTTTCTGCATCTGAACTTCCAGTTTCAACCTGAGTGAAGTTCCAGTTTCCTCCATTCAGAAAACAAAACTGAACATCTTCAGTGTTCTGGAGCTGATGGGACTCCCTCTGGGCGGTTCCGACCCGTCGGGCCGGCTGCCTCTGACAGTCATCCACTCCAGCAGCTTAACAAATAGGATTAAAGTGGAGAGGAAGAAATCTCCCGCAGCAGCAGCAAAGTCCCATCTGCTCACCTGACAGCAAGAAGTCGCCGCCGTCGGCACGTCCTGCACGACGCGCCCGACCCGTCCGACCCATCCTGGTTCTGATAGTTCTGCCATGAGATCCGGAGGAGGTATGAGCAGGTGGAGGTGAGGAGCAGCGCCGACCCGATTGCAGGAGAAAATGGCCCGGAGGAGCATGGTTCTGTGGACGCTGGGGGCCGTGCTGCTGTCCGGGCTGCTGTGCACCGAGACAGGTGAGTGAAGGTTCTGGAGGTCCAACTGGGGGTTCTGGATGGAAACTTCAGCTTTTCAGGACTATTATTGGATTTTCCTGCAGAATTTGACTGTTCTGAGTGAAAGTTCGGGTGTTTTTCTTCCAGTTGATGATCTTCAGAACCAAACATTCACTGTTTTAATTGGACCTCTTACATTTTAGACCATGCCGGTCCAACTCTGAGATGTATTCTGGGTTTTATTCAGCAGAAAAGGTTTTATTTAACATCATAAAGAGAAGAAACGTCTTCGGTTCTGGTTGATCCGAAGCAGAGGAACAGTCCTGGTCGGAACGTCTTCCTGCGGTTTTGTTCTGCAGGTCGGGTCAATGTTTCCTGTTTTCCTGTTTATCCAGATCCCAGCCGGGACCTGGTGGATTCGGACCTGCTCTCCTTCAGAAAGCACTCGGTTCTGATCCGAAGGAAGAGGAGCCTGCTGTTTCCCAGCGGAGTGAAGCTCTGCTCCCAGGAGACACTGGACCAGGCCGTGTCCAACCACCTCCACTTCTTCCACCTCAGAGGTACCGTCTGTTTCTCCTTCAGCTGCAGCTTACAGGCTTACACAGGGAGCCTGAGGTCAGAGGTCGGAGGTCGCTCTGAGCAGATGCTCCACATAACCTTTTAAAGAGCTGGTTAACCTTTGGTTATGACAGACGTTTGACAGTTGGACTAAACAGATTCAGCGCGAGCGCTTCCCCCAGGTTCTGGTCCTGTCCCTAGAAAGCCGGTCTCAGTGGGTTCCTCATGGGTCTGACCAACACCAGGTTGTCCCAGTCCTTCAGGTGGCCTTGTAGACACGTCTCAACCACAACGGTCTTCATCTTGGAGGAAGATCTTCATCCTGATCTGTTAGGAAAGGCTTCAGTGAGAGTGTAACCAAGGTTCTGAAGAAGAACCAGGTGTTTTGCCCGTCCTACTGTCCTTCAATCCTCTGGTTGAAGAGCAGCTGAGGTTCATGATTCAACTGGTTCCTCCACTTCTTGGACAAACCCTGGAGGTTTGCATGTGAGGAGACTGATCCAGTAGCAGGTTTTTCAATTAGTTTGGATCATTTGACAGCACAGTGAGAGAGAGAACCGGAGAATGTAAAAAATGACCATCTGTTTTTAATCCAGTATGGCTGACATAAGGTCCAGAACCATCTGGATGGAGGTACCAGATCAGATCGTTGGGTCATGATGATCCTGCAGTAGATTCTGGTTATAAATAGTGGACAGAAGATGTCTCAGAGACGTCGGAGATCCAACTCCAGGTTTCTTCCTCTATATTGGCCAACATGAGCAGCTCAGCTCATGTTGGCCAACATTTTCTCCAAATCTGCTCATTAACGTCTAATTTTAGCTGTTAGTTTGCTGGTTTGAGCCCAGATCAGTCTGGCCAGTTGGGTAAAGGGTCACCATGTTGTCTCAATATGACCAGACGTCTGGCGTGGATTATGAGTCCAGAAAGACTCAGATTAGAGTTTCTTTAACCTTTGAGACATCAGAAACCTGCTGCTATCGTCCAGTTCCAGCAGGGTGCGCCGTTGCTGGTTACCAGGGTAGTTACGGGTCGTTGTGCTTCAGTGTGCCAGGAGACCGTGTGGGAGGCCTTCAAGATCTTCTGGGACCGACTCCCGGACCGGGACGAGTACCAGGTCTGGGTCAACCGCTGCATCGACGGATCGGTCAGCATCCAGGACATCGGCAGCTTCTTCAGCCAATCAGAGGAGCATCAGAGCCTCGTCAGGAGTGTAAGCCATCTCACCTTTGACCTTCTGGCTGTTCTGAACCATAAAACATGCTGCGTTGCTGATGACGTGATGCTTTGTTTCAGAGAGTCGCCCTGGCTGCTGCCTTGAACAGGTCAGTAAACTTCCTGTCCTGGTTCTGGTGGATCTGTGAAGTTACGGGCGGTTTGATGAGAATTGGTGTGAAGCTGATTGGTGTTGTGTTTGTGTTGACCCGTGTCGTCTCCTCACCGGCTGCAGTGTGCCCGTCTCCTCAGGCTCTCCTCCATGCAGGTAGGCTTCACCAGCAACCAGAGCCGGGCTGGAGTCATTCTGAACAGGAAGGTCAGGCTAGACGAGACGGACCCAAAACAAGCTTGAAACTAAACCAATGAATCCACAAACTAAAACAACCAGAATCCAAAATGACCAGGAGTTTATCTAAAGGCCTGAAGAAACATATATCACAGGTCTGAGTTCTAACCAGGGAAGGGTGAAAAGAAAGTCAGAACAGAGTTTTTCACAAAAAGAACAGGAAAAAGAGCCTGAAACAGAACCAGCTGGTCCACTGCAGGTGTGGACCAGTAGATCTCAGGACAAACGGATTCCCAAATCACCTGGAGGAAGAAGGCAGTCTGCCAGGTCTGGGTCAAGCTTTGGATTCCTGGTGGTTCTCACTTTGGATCTCTCTAAACGTCAGAGATGTCAGCAGTCTCTCTCATATCTGAGTCTGTTTTCACACAAACCTGTTGGGAAGGCGTCTTTGTGTCTACATGAGAAAATACCTTTTAATCTGTATTCAGAGGTTCAGATGCTGCTCCAGTGAGCATTTCTACGTTTGATTTCATCTGAAGTCCAGTAAACACATGTTGAAGGAACCTGAAGGAAAACCTGGCGGAGCCTGAAGTGTCTGTTTGTGTCTGAAGTTTCTACAGTAAATATTTGGACATTAGGCTGAAACACAGCCTGAGTGTTTACATGGAAATATATTTTAAAACGAATCATTGATATAAACACTCGGTTTCTTTTAATATGGAGCAGAAACAGGAAAATTAAAGGAGGATTTGAGGAAGTGTAGTGACTCCAGCCCAGAGCCGCTCAGCTTTGCTGCTTTGTCGGCCCATAGACCAGAGGACGCCTCGTCTGGAGGACTGGCTGTGTGAGAGACGCTTCCTGCAGGCTGCTGTGCAAACATGGCTGCACTTAGAATAATATAAAGGGGAATTCCAACTATTTTAATGACTTGCATAACATGGGCAGCTATACCATAAACTGAGGTTTTAGTTTCTGATTCAGAAACAAGGGATAGAAAATAAACACATGTTCTGGATTTGCTTCAAAGTGTCAGAAGATGTGAAATAGTTGGCATCCCCCTTTGCAGATGGAATCGCCTCGTTTTACCTCTGGTTTATTTAAACATGTCTGTTTGTCCTGCAGAACGGCACCGCCTGTCCAGACTGAACCGCCTGCCGTTTGGACTCTACCAGGTAGAAGCTGCTTTGCATCTTTTCCATCGTCGTAAACCTATAGAACCAAGATCAACAGACTTTCCCTAAACCCGACCAACCAGTCCAGACTTTCACTCAGCACACAAACATCCTGTTAGGATGATGTAGAACCTGGAAACAAGCAGAGAACTTTGAAAAACGAGGCGTTGAGTCTTTATTCATCATCTGCATTTACTTTTGGCTGTTAGCTTCACCTACAGCAGCGTGTTGGAGACATTGGAGGTAGAAAATGGAGTAAATTTACACCAGAAAACTCAGAAATTTTGAGATTAATCTCAGATATTTTCTAGAAAAAGATTCAAAAGTCAAAAAAATTCAACAGTACAAGCTCAAAATATTTCCTTGTTTTTTTCCTTGATTATTTTAGATTAATTTGAGTTTTATGGCAGAAATTTCCTCCTGTTTTTCTATCTACAGTGGCTCTAATGCGCATCATGACACCCTGATGCATGCGACGTTTAGCTAGTCTGACGGCTCCAAAACAACTGCAGTGGCGCACCAGAAAGTTTGGTTGATGTCTTTTTATATCATTTTTTCTCTGTTAATTAACCACAGACTACAACCATTGCTTCCTCTTTGTCGGCCATTTTAGTTTATTGTGAACTCACTGAGAAATGAAATCTGAATGTTGGTGAATGAAAGCAGTTTGTTTGTTGTTTTGCTCCTTCTGTTTGGCTTGATGATAATCGACTATTGGCCCTGAAGTAGAGATGAGATTATTAACCAGTACTCATTTCCAATCACCTCCTGAACATTAGCTGTTATTAGCGTTTGGCTGCAGTAACCTTCAAACCAAAGTTGAAGAGTTTCAGTAGAAATATTCTTCTCTACGGAGGTCCAAGAGGAACACAGGATTAGTTGCCTCCCCCTGAAGGTTGGAGAAGAAGTTGCTTAGCATGAGGCCTGGTGTTCAGCCCAGGTTGGACAGTCAGGAGCTGCCGTGCCTCACCTTATACCCCGGTCACTCTCTGTGAGGGGGGTTGATTCCCGTCACAGGCTCCGCTCTCAGAATAGACCTGTAAGCCTATTTACGGGCAGCAGCCTGGACAATGGACGGAGATGGAGCTGGGGACATGCAGACCGGACTGAGTTAGCTATCAGGGTTAGTGCGATCACAGCCTGTAGAGGCAGCATCACCGGGCTGGCTGTGTTCCCTCAGATTACACATTCAAAACAGGAATAATGACTTCAGAACCGTTTCATCAAACCCGACGTTCAGCTGAACTTACCCGTTCAACCTTCAGATTGTTGGAGAGCAACTTTCACTGTTGTCCAGTGAAGCTCAGAGAACAGAAAGTCTCATTAGCTTCATTCAGTACACAAAGGTCAAACAGTGAACTTTAAACCCTTGTGAAGTCTAGAAAGTCGTTTCAGGTTCTGTTTGAACCATTGAAGAGATGTAACAAATGAAATTGACTAAAGAAGATGGTAGCACCCCCTAGCTAGCAGTTGCTCTTTTGTTTTAACCTTCATATGAGGCTGAGCTTCCACTAATTCCTTTCCACAGGAGACAACAGCGTCGCCCTTGGATCAGAAGCTATTACAGTCCATCAGCAGGAGCTTTCTCCAGTCACCTCTTGGACTCCATCGCTGTCTGCAACCGAAGCTCCACTTAGAGAGGCTGCAGCGACTTCTCGTGCGGATTTAACCGCTGACCCTGCTGCTGACGCCATGCCAGAAGACTCTAATGATATCCTGGAAACTGTACCGAGCATTACTTCACAGAGTCCAGCCGAGGTCGTCGGAAACGTTTTAAATGTTGGAGTCACTTCAGAGGAGACTGTAGAGATGATCACGGATGTTTTCCACCCTGTTACACACCAGCTTGTTGACCCAGTGGGTCAGGAGATCGGGACTGATGTCGGCAGAGCAGAAGAAGAAGAACAGCTTCTTGAAACTACTACTGGAGAGTTGAACAGTGTGTCTGTAGTAATACCAGAGGATGAGGAACCATCAACACAGCTGGTTGCTCAAGAAGTCCTCACAGAACCTGCGGTTGTGGTTCTTCCAAAGCCCACCACGCCCCCTACTGTAAAAACCTTCACTCCAATTATCACTCCTGTTGTTGTTGAAGACACACCTGGGACAACTGCTAGGAGTTTAGTTAACCCCATCCAGGAGGAAATCCTGGATAACTCTTTAGATCCCATCCCTGGTGTTACTTTGACTGAGACACCTAGAGAGGCTGTACAGGAATCCATTGTTGAAACCGTTGCACCTGAAACTGATGTTTCTTCAGGTTCTAAAGGTGAGGCGGAAACGCCACAGGTAGACGATCCATCAGAGGCAGCAGTAGAACTTAGCCAAGACGAGATAACGGTCAGCAAAGAAACGACACCAACTGTGTTTCTGATGGTAGAGTCTGAAGACGAGACAGAAATCAACGAGATTCCAGAGCAAGAATCCGTTCCCTCTCAGGACTCCATCCTGATGACTACCAGCAAGATGGATGAAGTAACACAAACTACTGAGATGACAATCAAACCTCTCCTTACTGTAGAAGGAGAGACTGTTCAAGAAATCCCAACAATACGGACAATGACACCTGCGGAAACTACCAAAGGAACTGTTCTTGTTTCAACATCAATGCCAGAGCATGTGATAGAGGTGGAAGCAAAACATGAAAGTACTGTTATACTTACAGAAGATAATATGGTGGAAGGAGAAACAGAGGCTGGTGCTGAAAAGGAAAGTTTTCAGACAGAAAAAAACACCATCAGGGGAACAGACACAACAGAAGAGCAGCTGGGACCATTGGACAAAAAGTTCACTGAAAAGGAACCAGTGACGGTTAAAACTGAAGCTACAGTAGAGTCTGCTGAACCTAAAATACCTGCAGAACCCAAAGAACAAGATGAGCATGGCATTATAGAAGAACCAGCACCCAGAGAAGAAACTGCACATGAACCAGAACCTGTAGGAGAACCTCCAGGAACTGTTTCAAGGGAACCAGAAATGGTAGAAAAAACAGCAGAAGATAAAACAGAACTAGGAGATGATGCAGAACCTACAGAAGACAGGAAGGTTGAGAGACCGGCACATGACCTGCAACTCAAGTTAGAAACTCTTGAGAGAGCAGAGCCTGCAACAGAGTTGACTTTCACAGGAGAAATTACAGAAATACCGTCAGAACCAACAGAACAGAAAGTAGTCAAAGAACAAAGAACAGACCCTACTGGAAATCCAGTACCAGAACCGGTGGCCACAAGTGGACCAGTCCAAGAAATAAGCTCCACTTTAGGGACAAAACAAAAAGCCGAACCAATCACTAAACCTCCAGGAGAGACAGAGCTAGCTCCAGAAATGGAAATCACAGAAACAGTGGAAGGAAAAGCACCAGAACCCACAGCTCCACCAGATCAGTTTCCACAACCCACAGTAGAACCAACACCAGATACCGTCACAGAACCAATGAAAGACGTGGAAGAAAAAACAGAAGCTGCTGGAGATCTAGAAGAGGAACCTGAAGTCACTGTGAAACCAGCCCAGGAAGTAAATCCATCTGAAGAATCAACTCAAGAACCAGAACCAACCACTAAACCACAAGAACCCAAACCAGCTGAAGAAACTGCAACCATAGAAAAAACAGTTGAAGCAAAATCCCCTGAACCATCAGAGGTTCCAGAATCTACCGTAGAGCCTTCACAAGAAATAGATTCCATCATCGATCAAGGGAAAGAAGAAGACTCTACAAGACTACTGGCTGAAGGGGATCCAGATGTAAAACTGGAACAAAAACCAATGCAAGAACCTGAGCCAACACAGAAACCAGGCCAGGAACACGAACAAATTAAAGAATCAGCTCACGAAAGAGAACCAACCACTGAACCCACAGAAGAAATAACCAGAGATGAAAGACCTCAACTCACAAGAGATCCAGAAAAGACAACAGACTCCTCCACAGAGACAATAAAAGAAGCTGGACCCACCAAAGAACCCACTCCAGAAGCAAAAGCTGTAGAAGAACTATCCGGAACCTTTGAGAAACCAACACAAGATCCTTTACCCATAGAAAAAACAGCTCAAGAGGTTGAACTCATTAAAGAAACAACACAAGAAGCTGAATTAACCATTAGACCCGCTCAAGAAATGGACCACATAGAAGAACCAACTAAAACAGAACATACAAGAGAACCAGGCCCCAAAGTAGAAACTGCTGAAGAGCTTCTACACAAAACAAAACTTGAACAAGGAGTCAAAGAAACACCAGAAACCGCCGAACAGCCAGCATTAGTGCCAGAGCCAACTGATTTTAAAGATACTTCTGAAGAGGCAGTCAAAGAACCACCACCAAAACATACTGGAGAACCAACTAAAGAATTAGAACCTCCCATAGGAGTAGGATACAATGAAGAACATACCAGAGAACCACCACAAGAATCAGAACCAGGTAAAGATCCAAAACCGGGAGAGGAAGTTCCCAGGGAATCTGTACCAGAAGCAGAAGTCCCCAAAGAGACTGAGACAATAGTAGAACCAACAAGACAACCAGCACCAGGAGAACCTGTAGGAGAACCTTCTGGTAAAATGGAACCTACAAAAGGACTTGAAGAGACCGAACCTCATTTAAGACCTGATGAAGATGAAGCTGGTGTTCTTCCAACATCTGCAGATGCAGCAGGGGAACCGTTTAAGGTTGGAGACGACAGAATATCTGAGACGTCAGATAAAGTAGCCGATGGAACAACAGATGTGCCAGAGGAGTTGTTAGTACCACAGACCCCTGAAAGAGAAGTGACTAGTGCAACTATTGAAGGCCCAGAAGACTCAAAAGGGTTACCTGTGACTGAGTTGGAGGGAGGTATTGGACAAGACATAGTAGCTGGATCTCCACATGGTTCTGAAGGGGAAACCATCAAAGAAACTACTTCCCATGAGGTTGAACCTGCGATCAAAGAGACTGAAAATGTTCTTGAAGCTGAAGAACCCAGTGAAACACCTCCAGAAGTCGTGACCAAAGCCCTTCTAGTGACACCTTCAGAAGAAGGATCCATCAAGGCTGTCATCCCTGACGAGCTTCCTTTTGAGGAAACGGTCAAGACTGTCATCCCTGAAGAAAAGGTTAAGACTGTCATCCCCGAAGAAAAGGTCGAGACTGACCTCCCTGATGAAACAACCAAGACTGTCGTCCCTGAGGAAACAACCAAGACTGTCATCCCTGAGGAAACAACCAAGACTGTCATCCCTGAGGAAACGGTCAAGACTGACCTCCCTGAAGAAACGACCAAAACTGTTGGCCCTGAGGAAGCAACCAAGACTGTCGTCTCTGAAGACACAATAAAGACTGTCGTCTCTGAGGAAACAACCAAGACTGTCATCCCTGAGGAAACAACCAAGACTGTCATCCCTGAGGAAACAACCAAGACTGTCGTCCCTGAGGAAACAACTAAGACTGTCGGCCCTGAAGAAACGACCAAAACTATAATCCATGAGGAAACAATAAAGACTGTCGTCTCTGAGGAAACAACCAAGACTGTCATCCCTGAGGAAACAACCAAGACTGTCGTCCCTGAGGAAACAACTAAGACTGTCGGCCCTGAAGAAACGACCAAAACTATAATCCATGAGGAAACAATAAAGACTGTCGTCTCTGAGGAAACAACCAAGACTGTCATCCCTGAGGAAACAATAAAGACTGTCGTCTCTGAGGAAACAACCAAGACTGTCATCCCTGAGGAAAC
>NW_006800487.1:71002-114798 GCF_000485575.1 Poecilia formosa | reverse complement strand
GTCGTCCCTGAGGAAACAACCGAGACTGTCGTCCCTGAGGAAACAACCAAGACTGTCGTCCCTGAGGAAACAACCAAGACTGTCGTCCCTGAGGAAACAACCAAGACTGTCATCCCTCAGGAAAAGATCTTACCAAGAGAGAACAGTACCCTAGTGGTTCTCCCACCAGCCAACGAAGCTCCAGGTGTAGCAGAGGAAACTACACCAGGAACATCAACAGTGGGACCTACCGAGGAGGCAACCACCCGGTCCACAACACGCTCTCCTAAGTATGTAGTTGAAACCAACAATGGAAACTTTCCGGATGTACCAGTCCGGCCCTACGTAGAACAAGACATCTTTTTGGGGAACAGTGACTTTGTGGTGGAGGAAGAGGAGGATAACTCGGTAAGCAGATGTAGAATATTTCACAGTGATTGGTTAAAGTGTTGACTCCATCATCAAATGAGCATCTGGGCATGTTTTGTGTTTTCAGATTGGTAATGAGATAGACGACACGCTGCTGCGACCCCTGCGGCCCCTGAAGGAGTTTGTGGTGGAGCAGCGGATCAAACTGAAGGGAGAAACCTACAGCAACGCTCTGAGAGACCCCAGCAGCTTCCAGTACCAGCAGCTGGCCAACCAGTTCAAACGCAAGGTCAGCACCTGTCCAATCTATACCAGACTTGTGCTTAATGCTGTAAGGGTCAAAGGTCAATGAATCCACTGCGAGCAAGCTTACGCAGATCTTTTTTGAAAGCTGTTCCTGAGCAGCGGTACCATCTTTCCCCCCTCTGCTCTGTTTTCTCCTCATGGTTTCATCAGCACTGACTGAAAATGATCCTGTGTTGTTACCATCTTCTTGTTTTGAGTGTTTCTCCCTCAGTGACGTCCACAACACTCACTCAGAACCAAACTGACTTGCTTGTGGTTTCTTCCAAACTGCAGACTCAGGACTTTGGCTCCGGTTTAAAGGCCTCGCCTGACTTTCACGCTTTAAGTATCTTTATGCATTACAGCTCAGCTTGCTGCGGCTGCCAGAGAGCAGCTATACGAGCCGCGCAGGCTGCGGAGAACATACAGTATACGAGCAGTGACTCACCTCGAGCCGGTGGAAAATGCAGCTCTGCCAGGAAAGCAGAGCGAAGCGCCGGTGTGTTCCCGCTCCACTGGGAGGTTTATGGGCCTCGCTCCATGTCAGTGACGCGGGAAAGCAGTTTATGGTTTGAATGTCATGGTCAGGATCTTTAATGAGGGAATATGAAGTGGATAACTGCACTAATAGAATCAGCAGAAGAAGAAGAGGGCAGCCACAGGCCACTGAACTCTGAATAAAAGGTCCGAGCTGCAGATTTCACTCATTAAAGACTAAAGTGTTGGTCTATACTGTGCCAATTAGGAAGACCTTTAGCTTTCCTTCCTCCACTGAGACTCTTCTGTTGTTGCTCTTTAAATAATCCCAAACGGTCCAGATGTGGTGAGACAAACATCCTGCTAGGGAATGAAAAAAACAGCCTTCATTTCCTGAACATGTTTCACCTTTCATCCTCTAAGGTTTCTTCAGTTTGTGTTTGGATTATGACCTTTGAACTATGACATACTAATGATTCATTCACAAAACTTTAAAACCAGAGTAGACCAGGAAGTGATGAACATACTGACCTTTATGAGATCACCTGTGGAGTAACTGGCTGGTTCTCTGGTTGTTCTGGGCCGAGCAGTTCCAGGTTTTAACCTCTGTCTCCTCTGACAGGTTGAAGACGCCTTCGACAGGCTGCCAGGCTTCAGGAGCCTTGACATAATTGAATTCAGGTACAGTTTAATTGACTTAGATTACAGCTGACCTTAGGAACCGTCATTTATAAGTAGTAAACTTTGGATTTAAAAGCAAGCTGGACAAAAAGTTAAGTTTCTCTGTCACGTTTAATGATTTTTTCACATTTTTCCTGGTTTCTGTCGGCTCATTTGTGGTTCGGTTTGTGTTTTCAGGCCTCAGAAGGACCTGCAGCGGTAAGTTTGTCCTCATTCTGTCTGGGCCTCCCAAACATTGCTTCATTATTGCTCTGTGCAGCTGGGCTCATCCATAACCTGTAACCCTGCTGCCTCTGAAGTCGTCACTCTTCTCTCCTCAACTTCTGCTGCTCTGGGACTTGTGTTTTCACTTCTGCTGAAGGATTAGTTGGCGTCTACCCTGACGTCTTGTCAGGCTTTATGGGTGACTTAACCCCTGGCCCCTTTCTGGCAGGAACACTGATTAATGCCCCTCCAGCTGGCTGTGGAGGTGAAAACCTGCTGCAGAGGAGCTTCAGGCTGACGGGAAGCTAAAATCTAGGAAAGCCTCAAAAAGCTAAGATAATGTAAGACTTAAAAAGTCTGATCCTCTGGAGTTCACAGCAAATTGATCATAAATGGGCATCAGACTCGTGGCTGAAGGCAGGATGGTCCTCTGGACCAGATCTTTACTCACCTGTTGCTCTGAACAACAGGTCTGCCGCTCCGCTTTCTGCTTAATGTCCTTATCGATAGTCAATCAGGTTTTAAGTGGGATAAGACGCTCGGCGGCCACCTGCAGCCGTTACAGGATTACCTTAAAGCTTTATGACCAACTCTACTCTCACCGCTCCGTCAGACCAACCCAGTCTCCACTGACCATCCAGCAGGTCACCAGGTTCAGGCGTGAACAACGTCTGATCAGCATGAACTAACAAACAAGATGAATGTGAATGTAATAATCTTCCACCATGGTGAAGCTAATCAGATAACAACCAGATCCAGTCAAGACTAATTTACTGTCTAAAATAATTTCTTCTTCAGATGTTTTAGATGATTGGATGGTGTTTGTACCTGAGTGCTGACTGAGCCGTTCTGTGTTCTGGTCCCATCAGGGGTCTGGTGGTGCAGGTCCACTACGCCATCACTCTGGATCTGGAGGTGGACAGCGGTGGCATCTCCAGCGACACTCTGGACTTCATCACTCTGCAGAACAACCAGGTGGAGCGGAGCTACGTTGGCTCCGCTGAGCAGCCCACCGTCATCTACACCATCACTGATTTCCGTAACTACATCACTGAAGCTCTGCACAAAGACAACGTCCTGACCAACGGCAGCCTGGAAAATGGTACCTTTTGCTTGTTTGGTCTTTAGAAACTAGTGATCAGGCCCAAAATCTGACAAAATCTAAAGTTTATTGCTTGTTTCATAATTGATGACTTATGTTTTCATGGTGTAAAGCAATTTGAACTGTCTTGTTGATGAAATGTGCTCTAAAATCAAACTTAGCGTAACTTTAGAGAACATATTGAAGAAATATTGACTCCCTTACATAAACGTTTTTGTATTTGAAGCAGGGAACGTTCCTCCTGTGAGACCTACAAGTAAACCGGATGAAGCTTACAACAACATGGTGAGCTGAACAAATTCTGTTTTCTAAATGAAACTTTGACAGATTTAAACGAGTAGAGCCTGACCGACGGCTCCTTGTTTTCAGGATAACATACTGGCTGCAGAGAAACCTCCCGATGCGCCGATCCATGAGCCTGACACCAGCGAGGTTTTCCTGAAGAAGGAGGACTTCCTGTTTGACACCAGAGACCAGTGGAAAGGTCCACACAGTGAGGAAGCCAGTGAAAACGACGTCTTCTTATTCGATGAAAGTACAACATCTCCACAGACTGTTAAAGGCCAAAAGACAGTTGATCTGGAGCCGATAACTAAAGATGGTAAGAATCATCTCCGTCTGTAAAGCCTCTGTTGTTTTCCTCAATCAAATCAGTCAGTTGATGGATTCATTTGCTTCACAGATGGTGGAAACATTGAAGGTGAGGGATTCCTGCTCACTACGCCTCCCGGTGCTGTGGATGGCCACCAGGTGGAAAACCAAACGGTGGTTCCTGAAGGTTCTCCTGCAGTCACTGTACCTCCAAAACCCTCTGAGGTCACGTCTGATCATGGATCTGGATCCGGTTTCTCTGGAGATTATCAGGATTCTTATCTGTGGTCTTGGGAGGCTTCAGAAACATCTCACATCACTTATGACCGGGGGGTCGATAGCCATGAAGTCCTACCACCACCTGACCTGGAGATGGATACGGATGATGCTGCTGTGGAACCAGCAACTTCTAAAACCGATGATGTTTTACTGGAGACAACCTCCATGTCTGATTACTCTCACACACAGAAACCTCTGGATGATGTCCTGGTGATGCCTCTGAGCACAGACCCACCAGACTTCACCACTCCTCAAGTTCTTCTACCTTCGACTGAGGCAGCCATGACGGTGGACCTTTCTGTTCAAATGGTGGAAGCATCTGGTTTCCATGACGACTTTTATCTGGTTGAGCCTCAGTCCCTAACAGTTACATCCTCTCCTGAACCTAAAACCTGGACTCCAGCTGATTCTGGCATCAGGCATCAAGAGGCCACTGAAAACCTGGAGGAAGAGATTTTAGGGGTCACTGTCTCAGATATCCTAATGATGAAAGGTGAAGAGGTCATTGTTCTTGATTTACCAGAAACTCAGACTGAAGCTCCTCTCACTCTGGACCTGCCTACATTTGTTGAAGTGCAGGCGGTCACAGTCGGTGAACTCAGCGGTGAAACAGCTGCTGGTCCAGAACAGCCTCAGGTCCTGGCTGACAAATCTGAGCCGCCGCTCCCAGAAACAAGAGCACCGAGTGAGATTGAGATTTTGGAGGAGCAGCATTTAGGAACCACTCAGTCCCCCACGACAGTACCTTCCACCGAAGGTCTGGACCAGGACCTGGCTGTGGATGAAGTCATTGCTGTCACTACAACCACAGCAACTCCAGTCCCAACTTCACCCCCAGCCCTGGAGCAGAGCGTTGCACTGTCCCCTGAAAAGGAGTCGCCTTTCACTCGGGTGTCTGACTCGGTGCCAGAAGATGAGGATCTCTTTCACCACGAAGAGGTCACTGATGTTTCCACAAGCTCCACTTCTTCAGACGGTTTTCAGTCGACACCAGGAGAAAAGACTCCAACTGATTCTGGACGGGGATCACTGGATGCTTCAGAGCAGCACATGGAGACAACTGAACCTTCAGGAGAGGAAGCAGGACCTCCTACAACAATAAATGAACCTTCTGAGGGAATTGTAAAACCTTTGGATGAGGAAGAAGGATCTTTTAAACCCGAAGAACCTCCAAAAGACAAAGCAGACCCTCTGGAGGATGCCAGAGTCAAACCACATGTAGAATCCTCAGAAACTGAAACTGTGACAGTGAAGAGTGAAGCTTCTGGTGGAGAAAAGCAAACTCCTCTGGAGGACTTAGAGTCGACATCACTGGGAGAACAACCTGGAGAAGACCCTGACTCTCCAAAAGGAGAAGGTGTGGAAGTGCAACCATCAGGACAAGAACTGGAAACCTCTAGACCTGAAGGAGAACCTTTAGGAGGCAAATTAGAACCTGCTGGAGAACAAAAAGAACATTTTGGGGGAGAAGTAGAAGCTTTAGGGGAACCTGGACTTTCAGAAATAAAAGTAGAACCTTCTGGAGAAGGAGAAGTAACTCCAGAGGTGAAAATTCAACCTTCTGGAAAAGGAACTGAGCCTCCAGTTGTGCCTGTAGAGCCTGTTGAAGGACATTCTGAAGAGGTGCAAAGGTCACCTTCTGCAGGAGGACAAGTAAAACCTTTAGAAGAGCAAGGAGAACATTTTGGAAAGGAAGTGGCTCCTTCACATGGGAAAGTGGAACCAGAACCTTCCAGAGAAGTAGTCAGCGGTCTCCTTCCAACACCGTCTTCCTCAAAGCCCAACGTTAACGACAGTTCTTCTGTCATCAACCTGGACTATGACTTCTCTGACATGCCGAGTATCGATGTGAGCATCGACCTGTTCCAGTACGGTTCTGGGGAAGCTGATGGGGAAAGCAGTGGCTTCTCCAGTGAAGCTCGGGGTTCAGACCTAGAAGCTTTTCCTTTACCAGGCCGGCCGGGCAGAGCTCTGACAGTGTTCTTCAGCCTGAGGGTCACCAACATGGCGTTCTCCAGGAACCTCTTCAACAAAAGCTCCTCAGAGTACAAATCTCTAGAACAGCAATTCATACAGCTGGTGAGAATCTCAAAGAACCAGATACCATTAAATAGGTTCCTATTACGGACACTCTGGTGACCTTTCTGTCTTTTCTTTACAGCTGGTCCCGTACCTTCAGTCCAACCTGAACAACTTCCAGAACCTGGAGATCCTAAACTTCAGAAACGGCAGCATTGTTGTAAACAGCAGAATGCGTTTTGGCAAACCGGTTCCCAAAGAGGTCACCAACATCATCTACCTGATTCTGGAGGACTTTGCCAACACGGCGTACCACACCATGAACCTGGCCATTGACAAGTACTCACTGGACGTTGAATCAGGTGAGACTCAACCCAACCAAACCTGGAGGAGGAAATATGTTCGAGTCCATGGGAAGAACAGGGGTTTGGTTTCCCTTAAATCTAAATTCATTATAAATGAGGAGCAGTGAGCCTAGTGGAGCAGAAAACCATCGAGTCTTCTTACGTCTGGTTGGTTTTCAGCTTGTTTGTGCAGCGCTGCAGCATCTCGGTTGCCCTTTCACCTCTTAGGATCTGATCTAATACCTCAGATAATCCGTCTGGGAGGAACGTGACCAGTGGCACCGACTGCAGTATCAACATCATGTTTGTTTGTCTCCATCTGGCTGAACACTAGGTGTTTTCCTCCTCCATAAGTCTTTAAAAGGTAATGACTGGGTGGTGGCAGTTGTTTACCGGTTTTAATCCGTATAATGTCCTTTTATCATAAACATGTTGGAACAAACGTTATTTCACTACAAAGATGACTTCTCCAAACCAGAGGGTTTATTGGATGCTTTTGAAATTTGACATTTCTTGTTGTATCAGAACCAGAAAACTCTACAAACTGTAGAAACCAGTCTAGTCTGAAAGGTCACTGGATGGATCTTTGAACAAATTAACTCCTAAGATCTGAGTTTAGGAGATCTTAGGCAACCCGTTAATGGTTTTCATGTGGGTAATGAGACCCCTGCTGGGTTTGTGTCAGAGTTTACCAAAGAGTAAATAACTCATTGTTTCTGCATTGCGACTGCACTTTAATCTGTCTGAGCCATTGTTAGGAGCTCTTCACTGACTAATCAAGCTAAGCCACAACAGTGACTCACTGTAAACTCTGGATAATCAGTTTACTCCTCTCATCTTCACTGCAGACACGTTTTCCATTGCACAAGCACAAGCTAAACCTGCCAGGTCACTTAGAGGCTGCAGGGCTCACCAGGGTCACCGAACAAACTTTATGATCGCTTCAGCATCATTAGAAAGAGAGAATACATGTTGACGTTGCCTTAGAAACATCAACTTTGACTTGAAGAGTCAATCATTGTAGAAAGGAAAGAAACGATCCTATCTAAGCATCTGGAGTGACTTTGTGATGAACCATCTGAGAGAGTGACTCGTTCTCAGGTGGAGTTTCTGTTTTGATGTGACCCATCGGCTCTGAGGTAATTTCCTCTCTGCCCGGCAGGTGACCGGGCGGATCCCTGCAAGTTCCAGGCCTGTAATGAGTTTTCCAAGTGCATGGTGAACCAGTGGTCAGGAGAGGCAGAGTGTGTGTGTGATCCTGGATATCTGAGCATCGACGGCCTGCCGTGTCAGAGCGTCTGTGACGCTCAGCACAACTTCTGCCTCAACGATGGCAAATGTGACATCATCCCTGGCAAGGGCGCCATCTGCAGGTAGGGGGAAATAAACTGGTGGGGTGTGTTTAGTGTACTGTAAAAAATGAATTAGCCCTCATTATGCTCCTGTTCGCCAACGTCAGCCAGAGTTTTTGTTACATTTTCAACATTTAATTGAATTCTGAATTATATTCTTTACAATTTAAAGACAATCATCTGTCTTCTTCTGCTTAATATTTTCTGCACATGATAATTACTATAATTGTAATTTAAGTGAAATAGGATGAAACTGAATTTAGCATCTCTACCAACTGTTAAATAAAACATCACATCATCTGCATATTAGTGAATATTTGCATTAAACAGTGTAAGCAGAGCTTTGTGAGGGGATTCTGCAGATTTGGCTCAGGTTGACCCAGTTGGTTCTGCAGGTGTCGTGTTGGGGAGAACTGGTGGTACCGCGGTGAGCACTGTGAGGAGTATGTCTCTGAGCCGCTGGTGGTCGGCATCGCCATCGCCTCGGTGGTCGGCTTCCTGTTGGTGGCTGGAGGAATCATCTTCTTCCTGGCCAGAACCCTCAGAGAGCAGTATGACGGTGAAGACACGGAGGATCCACTCAGGTTGGCCGAATCTTTGCGTTTCAGGAGCGAACTTAGTTTAATGTGAAACTAAAACATTTTATCTTGTGACGTTTTAGGCGCCATGAAAGCCTTCCAACTTTGGAGCGAGCCACGAAGTTCAACCCGATGTTTGAGAGCGACCCGGTCTCTGCTCAGTACTACCGGCGCTACGATGACAGCCTGCCCCAGTACCACCAGTGCTGCGACTCCTCCCTGAACCAGTGCTGCTCCAAAGACCTGACCAGTGAAGAAATACAGAGCATCTGCCAGAACACGGCTCTCTCCAAAGAGGTGAGGTCGTTGTGTTTCTGGACCTCTGTGGCGTTAGCATCTCGTTGTCCTTGAAGCTAGTTGTGTTAGCGGCTCAGAGCTCCTGATTACCAGGCGACTTTCTCCTCTGAGCTCTGACTTCAGTCCGGTGATCTGACATCATGTTGTGACGTTTCTTTGGCTCAGACGTTTTCAGCTCAGCAGGATGTTTGTACTACATAGACGAGTATTTTTACTTCTCCTCCTACTGCGCTCTTACATAAACTTGATCTCCGTGCGCTGACCTCTGACCTCTCCGCAGGAGATCCAGGAGCGTCTCAAAATAATCGAGTTGTGCTCCAGAGATCAGCGCTTTGCAGACTTTGTCCGGCAAACGCAAGTGTGAGTGCTCTTACTTTTTTCTTTATCCGTTTATTTAATGCTGACCTGAAACTACTCCTCAGATATTTACCATGTTGGTTTGAATATTTAAGCTGCTAGATCCTCGGATACTTAGAATTTCCTGTGTGAAATCAAAACAGTAGAAATCTGAAGACCAAACAAGCTGCACTTCTGTTTCTTTAAAGGCTGAAAAACAGCAGGAGGGTCTAGAGAGGCTCATCAGCCTCAAAGATCTAAACAGAAAAGTTGTTGTTTGCCTCTCAGCTCTGTTCACGTTCAGCCTGAACACAAACTAACCTGTTCTTCCTGCCACAGATTCCTGGAGAGGAGAGGAAGCTCCACAACGTAGCGTCCAGGCAGCCGCAGACCTCCAGGTACAACCAGACCTGCTGCTGCTGAGGCTTCATTTATTATGCACTGCACTACCCAGAAGCCTCAGCAGACTCTACCAACATCAGCTATGTTCAGCTTTAAACTCTTAGAGATCATCAGTGAGCTGTTGTAGTCATTTGATGCGCTAGTAGCAGAGCTAACTTTTAGCTTAGCGCTTTAAAAATATCTTAGCTTCCCCTAAATTAATTTATCTTTTGCGAAGTTTCAGTTGAAAAAACTTCACGTGTTGAAATTATACTTATCAACTGTTAATTATTATTATAGACGTTTATATTCATGCTCTTATTTTGAAATCTGTTTACGCAGCAGTTTTGTCATGTTCTCTTTTTTCCCCCAGTAACTTTATTTCAAACAGGAACAAAATAAATGGACAGTGGATCATATTTAAACATAAATATAACATCTACAGGCAGAATATGTTGATTATAATGTCACAGCTAAATTGGTGCTGAACGGTTGTAATCTTTCCAGGGCAGATTGTTGTTAGCGCTTTAGCATTAGCTTCTGCTAAATACTGCTACATTGTGTAATACTTTAGCATTATATTTATAGTTTGGGTTTAGGGTTAGCATTGCTAACTTTTCAGGCAATTTATTATTTTTTATTAAAATAAAGTGTTGTGTGCCACATAAAACCACACTCTGGTACAAGATGTGAGAAAAAGTGTTTCTGTACCAGAATTGCTTCACTGGTGTTTGGATAAAGCCATCCGACTGCTGACCAGCCCAGCCATGTTTTCACTCAACACACCTGTAAAAACAGATTAAGATGATCGTCTCGTATAACAGAAGATGAGATGTAGCGTATTTGGGGGCTCATCCGGGATCTTTTTGCCATCTGCAAACACTGAGCTTGAGTTTTTTTCTTGTAGAAGTGAAAATGAGTAAAACATTTACAGGCTTGAGAACCACTGTTCAGAAATGAACATTGAGTTTTTAACCCATCTGTTTCTCCACAGAAACCAGCACTACGTCTGCAACTGGAGGAGGAAGACCAGTCTATCATAATGCTGCTGTTCGTTGAGCTGGAAGTGACCAGGTGCTGACAGATGTTGGAGTTTATTTTTTCGCCCTGAAGTGAACTTGATTTTTGATTCCGTTCTGTGTTTTTGTATCCTGACGTCTTGTTTTGAAGGAACACTTTGATTTCTGATCTTTGATCGCTGGACATTACCTCTGTCTTACACATTCTGCCAGATTTCGTCACCAGCTTGGATCGAAGGGTTTCTGGTTGCATCTTGACCTCCTGGTCGCCACCCAGGCTTGTCTGAGGTGTAATCCCAGACGCCGGTGACCGGCAGCGTTTCTCCCTCTGGTGCCTTCACTGTTCTGTTAGCTCTTCTGGGATGTGATGCAAACAGAGCCCTTGATCAAAAGCAACTTTGACATAAATCCACAACACCAAACATCATCAACCTCCTGCTTTTTCTACTGCTTCACTGATGTTTACATTTCTGTACTAGAGGTAGAGCTTAATTCTGACTCCATGAAATGATGAATATGTCTAGTTTGTGTTTTCTAAGACTTTGGCTGCTTCTCATTAGAGCAAGGCGGATCCAACCTTTCCCTTCAGTTTCATTAATGTGTTTATTTTGTGGATCTGAAACATCTGGATCTTGTAGAACAAATGATTTGGACAAAAGACAACTTTTAGTTCTTCAGCGATACTCTGGTACCTGATTACCGAGCAAACAAAGCACCAACACAACAACATGGGTCCAATCGAGCTGAGGTTGCTCTAATGTCAGCCTCCTGCAAAAGGTACTAACCAGTTGATGTAATCGCTAAATGTTCAAGTTATTTACCGAGTTATTCACTGACGAAATGTTGTGACCCTGCAACAAAATCATTTGTTGTTTCAGTGAGACTCTGTGAAACAACTTTCTGCTTTCAACCTCATCTGTCATGATCTGGTTCTGTTACGGTATTTTCTTGATCCAGTTCTGAAGATCAGCTGGCTTTATTTCTTTGTTTCTGTACCCCAACTACCAGCCGCATTGTTTCACATTTATTCATGTTTTCTGCTCTCTGAAGTTCCCACTATGCTGTTTTTATGATAAACTATTTTCTAATCTTGAGAAAAGCTTCTACTTCATCCCCAGAACGTCGTGTCTAATTACTGAAAATACAGACCTGAACGTTGAAGCAGCATAACAGCTAGCTTAGTGCTAACAGAGACCAGGAACAAGTTTTATCTTAATTTCCTTCCTAAATGTTTATCATGATGTTTTAAAAGGCTGTCTCTTTAACTTCCTCCGGCTCCTCAGACGGTTTAACGTTTGAATGTTGACGCTCTCGGCCCTCATGTCTGCCGCTGTGGTTTGTATCGTGTGTTTTTATGCCGGTTTGTCTGATTTTTAGTCTAAAGCTGTAATGTAAGCGTGGGAGGTGGCACACTTTTTAAAATAAAATGCTGACATTTTTTTTACACACCCGTCGTCAGACGTTACTTGTTTGTTAGAAGAGGAAAAACTCTAAAGACTTCGCAAACACTGCTGTCGGTGTTGACATGTTGGTCATCGCCATGACAACCTGATGACATCACAGGTAAACGATAAACAACAAGAATGTTAATCTGACTGGTTAATCCTCTCAAATATGTTTCAACTGTATGAAAAGTGTCATAAAAACACATTTAATATTCATAATTTCTCTAAGTTTTCCATATTTATCAACTTTAATGTTGGCATTTTACGTTCCTGAAGCAGAGGTGTCCAAGGTGTGGTTGGGGGGCCATTTTCAACCCTTTCAATAACTTTGTGTGGCCCCCATTATTCGTAGGCCTGATGCAGATGAATATATGTTTTATCATTTTTAAGAGGGAAGTTATATCTTCTTAAATGAAGAGTGTTTGGTCCTGGAAGTGTTTTATTTTATTAGCCATGTTTTGGATTTGTTTTCATTTTAATATCCTAACAGCTACTCTCTCAAACATCCAGTCACTGTTTACTGAAAAACAAACCTGGATGAATTCGCCAGGTTTTTTTTAAACAAAGTTATTTTATTTGTTGCAGAGAATCGATTAAAACGTTGTCCAAACAAACAAAGTAGAAAACATTTGACCCAGAAAGTTTGGAAACTGAACGCTTTGCTTTTATTACTGAGACCTGAAATAATTTGTTCTTTTCCACTTTGTGTCAGTAAATTAATGCAGATTGAGTTTATTGTTTGGCAGGTACAAAAGAAGGCAATCACAATAAAATTATTGTGATTATTTGTTATGAGGGGTGGGAAAAACTCCCCTGGGTGCTTTTAACTGGTTCAGCTGGTTGGATGGTTAGAGACCGTCTCTGCTCCTCGGTGGTCTCCAGGGATCGTTGGCCGTCGCTCATCGGTTGCCGTGGTTACAGCAGTGCGGATGACAGCTGGTAAATCCCGTCCTTCATCACCTGAGAGACAAAAGTCAAACAGAGTGGGACAGAGTGAAGACAGACGGTCTCCTGGAGGAGGATGTGTTGACGCTCAGTCATGGCTGCTGACAGCAGGAATGTTGAGACCCAAAGTCAGCAGCCGGAGGTTCGGTTCTGATTATTCATCCAGCATAACGGAACGGGTCGGACCCGTATCCAGACTGGAACCAGTGATGTGAATCTAACTGATTTCTTGTTGCAGTTTTTTCTGCATGGCTGTTCAATAAACTAATTAAATGCTCCTGAAGAGAAGAAGAACGAAGACAGCAGTAATAATGGCCGCCGACATCTGTGTCGATTTTAACATTTTTAACGTTTTTCAGATCAGACAGCAAAAGACGAAGGACAGAGAAAGAAAAGCTTCTTATTTACACCCAGATTTACGGTGTCTGCTTTCTTCTGGTGCAGAATTATGACGCATGTCTCAGATCAGTGATGTAAAAGTCGGATAAAATGCGATACGACCGTTTTCAGACTGCAGAGACTTCTTAGCTCCACATTGAGGTGGAACAAATTTGATCTTCTTTTGGGTAAAAGATTGAGATTTATGGCCAGTTCTGACCATTTTAAACCAGTTTGCTACCAGTTTTAAGCAGTTTAGGCTGATGTAAAAAGTCATATTTGCATGCTGTGTGAAAGTAGCTTTTGTTCCACACCTAAATGGGTCGTAACGATGTGCTTTTAGAGTCTTTAGGTGCTAAGATGGTTTAAGTATTTAATTTAACTCAACCTGAAAGTTAAGTAGAAAAGGTTTTCCTGACTGGGAATCTGGTGGGTGTGCTTCAGGATCCCGGACGGGCCCCCAAAAAGATTCAGCTCCTGTATTTTCTGAGCCACCATTTTTTCTCTTTCTGCTGAGAAGCAGAAGTATTTTGGAGTCCAGATCCCAAAGTTTTACAGAACGTGATGATGTAAAGGAAATAGAAGTGGCTTTTATTTTGAAAGAACTAATCCAGAACCCTTTATTTGATTAGGTTTTGCAGTAATTTATTCTTTATTTTCTTATTTTTCGTGTGTGAAGCACATGCCAGGTTAATGATGTGAACAGTTTTACTCCTGTTGCATCATTCTACCCCCTTCACTCATTTCATTCTTCTAAATATTCATAATTTAACTCTGAAGCCGGTGTTGAAGGTTCCCCTCATTCTCCCAGCTTAGATTTCAGACTGAGTTTGAACTCTTCAGGAACGACCACCTTGGAGGCTTTTATTTTGGAAACAGAGGAGACAGAGCGGCGCAAGCAGACAAAATAAAAGAGGAATATGTTGACATTGTTGCATGTGAGACCTTGGTGACCCTGAGACTGAACGGGCCTGGGATCTGGTCCAGGATCCGTCCTGGTTCTGTTTCATAACTGCTTGATCAGAACCAGCCGGGATCAATCAGTCGTTTTAGTGAATCAGGAAGAAACACGACGCAGGCCTGAATGTTTCAGCATCAGGAACAGAAACTTTCCGGTCCAAACAACCTGACCTTCGTCTTCCTCTTTTATTTCTAACCACAGACTCTTCCTCATTTCACCAAACTCAATTCATTAGTGAGTTTTCATTAGTTTTTTCCTCCTGTCATCATTTTTATCCACCTCAGTCCAACAACCCGTGATGCATTGCGGCGGATGGGGCGTGGCATCTTGTCATTAAACAGAAACTACATTCCTAAACGTTTCAGCCACATTTATTTCAGGAAAATATGTCTGAAAATCAGAGTTTCCAGGTCAGAGGGAAGAACATAGTCATAGATCCAGGGCCGGCCAAAGCCTTTCTGGGGGCAGGTTTTCATTTAGGGCCCCCGATACCAAAATATCAGCACCAGATTCTTCTTTATTTCTAGACATAAAAATAAAACAACTCTTGTGGGGATCCTAAAAAGCTGCTTATGCCTTGGGCTGGCTCTGACTAAATCATTTAAGAATAGAAATGCTGAACAATATTCAAACCTTACAGTTAAAATCTCCTAAAATATAAACACAAGTCTTTAGCATCCCGGAGGAAGATGAAAGCATCCCTCTCCATCTCCATAGAAACACTTAAAGCTCTTCCTTTAACTCCATATTTGTTGGATCTGATCACCAGAGCTCAGTGTCACTGCAGCAGGGAGGTCATGCTGGGGTCACATGAGTTTTCATCATGATACCACCTGGACCTGAGCTGAGGCTAACCAGGTCGTTGGTTCTGTCTGGACGTTTGCTGCTCCAGAACCAGGCTCTGATTTCTGGTGAGGATCAAAAATCATAATTCCTTTCTGTCGGAGCGCTGCGGTTCTTAACCTGGATGCCCGCCTGACCCTCTGACCCTGACGGCCTTAAAGGAGCAGGCAGACATTTCAGCAGCTCTGCGTTAGCATCCTAGAGGAAGAGGAGGAGGAGGATGAAGGCCAACCTGAACTTGGGCTCAGTCAGGTGTTTCTGCGTGGAAAAGGTCTGGATTTGTGGAGTTTAATGGGAAACACAGCCCTGATTGTTGCCTCCAGCTGTCCTGTCAGACTCTGTTAGCCTCGGTTACATAACGCCTCCACCTCGACCTTCAAACGGTTTTCCCCTTCTGCTGCTGCTGCTTCGAGGAATCTGTTTCCTCTAATGGGAGGCAGATGGTGCCGCTCGCGCTGGAAGGAGCAGGACAGAGGGTGAAGTGTCAGTTTGACGCCACGTTGCTCCAACAGGTGATGTCTGAGCAGAACTTCATCGGGTTTCACAGAGTCAGATCGTTACATCATCCAGGAATGACGGATCAGCAGCTGATGCTCTGAGCTTCATGAAAACATCCAGATAGACAAAACTCTGGACGACCAGCAGGACGACCAGAAGCATCATGGCCGTCAGCTACAGGACGACCAGAAGCATCATGGCCGTCAGCTACATTAGGGCTGATGCAGCCAGGATGGTTCTGCTGCTGGTCCATGGTCAGAACCGGTTAGAAACTGGTCTTAATTGGTTATAAATTGGCTATAAACTGGTCACATCTGGTTAAAGTTTGTCGTATCTTGTCACAAACTATTTAAAACTTGCTCTGGTTATAAACTGGTAAACTGGTAAAAACGTGTCATAACCAGTTATAAACTGGTTATAAACTAGTTATAAACTGGTAAACTGGTAAAAACTTGTCATAACCAATTATAAACTGGTTATAAACTGGTCTAAGTTGTTCCAAAGCTGAGGCTAAAATGTTTATTTTATCATTTTATATTGACAGATAAAAGCAACTGTCTGTTGCCTTCATCGGTACAGTCGTTGCATACTGATGACCCCTCATTGGGGTCCAGTCGTGGCGTCGGTCCGACTCCCTGGTTCTCCAGGATCTCTTCTCCTCTGGACTTCATGCTAACTTTCTCCATGTTGCTCCAGTTACTACTTGATCTCACTGCGCCCCCTGCTGGTCTCTCTGGAACTTGGCCTCGTTCCTGAACCCTGCTCTTTATTCCGGCTCAGTTTTATTGTTTTGACCCACCAGCGGGTCAGAACCTGGCCTCAGACTGAAGCCTCTGGTTTTCTGGGGGATTTCCTTGGATCCTGCAGCTCCTCTGATTTATGTCGGTTGTTAGCAGCTCGTTCTGATTCTCCTGGTGAAACCTGGGTTGCATTTTTCCTCTCAGCTCCTCCTCATGTAGGCCTGGTGGAAAACAAGCCGTCCACTTCTCCGCTGGGCTGTCCAAGCCGGGGCCGGTGGGGGTCGGTGGGGGCCGGCATGATGGTGTTGGCCTCCACTGGCGACATCTGCTAACACTTTCCCAACCCAAGCAGCGTTCTGCAGAGCCAGAGAGCCAGAGACCCTTCCTGATGTGAGTTTTGGCTCCTCCATCCGTCTTCAGGAGAAACCAGCAGAAATGACTCTAACGTGGTTTTGCTCCAGGTGTCAGAGGCCTGGACCAGAGGTGGAGAGTTCACTGTCCTCATCCTCATGGGGGAAATCACCTTCTCTGCTTTTAGTTGACCAATGTTTCAGTCCATGAGCCGATTTAGTCTCTGCAGGGCTTCATGTTGGTTCTTCAGCTCATTATGAGCTGCAGACTCTCATTCTGGTGGGTTCTGGTGGGCCAGGTCCAACCCAGTGGTTCCACCAGAACTGACTGGAACAGGAAACACCCACCAAGTGACAGAAAACTAAATAAACTCAACCTGATCCAACAGAACACCTGGTTGGATCCTTTCATGGACACAAAGGGAGACCAGAACCCATTTCCCCTCAAAAGTAGTCAAAAACCTTCAGGTGAGGCGAAGTCTACGAAGAAAAAAGATTTCCAACTTTTTTCCTAAACTGAAATCAGCGGCGCTCCAGTAGGGTTCCTAGGTAACGGGTGGAGCTCCAGTGGGGTTGCTAGGTAACGGGTGGAGCTCCAGTGGGGTTGCTAGGTAACGGGCGGAGCTCCAGTGGGGTTGCTAGGTAAACAGAACTGACTGGAACAGTTCTGGAGCCATTCTATCAGTGATTGCTCTGGGTTCTATTTGCTTTGACGGACCGGTACCAGATGGACCGGTACCGGACGGAGTGAGCAGCTCCGGAGAATCGCAGCCTGTTGAAGCCGTTTTCACACAAAGGCAGCGTTGTTCTGCTCTTCTCTGGAAGGAAGAGGCTTATGTAAGAACCGCTGGCTTCTTCAGCCTGGGCTCGGTTCTGGATTCTGGGTCCAGGTTTGGATCGGCGGCGGCTGATTGGTCAGAAACAGAAACCCTTGGCATCACATAGGATGTTAGCTCTGATGGAAAAATAGAAAGATCTGAGTCTCAAACTTAAACTTTCACATCTGCAGCTGGAAATATCACTGAAAGAATGGACAAGCCTTCACAATAAAAGTGGCCTTCAAAATAAAACTCACTGCATACGTCTAAGTTGTTTCCTACCTACAGCAGATCTTGAAACAAGGCTGTGAAAACTTTTCACTTTAAACTTAAAAATACAATGTAGAAATGAACCTTTCAGAATAAAACAAGCACACAGAGCTCTTGAATCCAACACCATTTTTATTTAGGAAATGAAATGTGTTATTAAGTTTTCCTCCTTCAAAATAAAAGACCTCAATCCACTTCTTTATGCTAAAACTATAACAGAAAACATTAAAATTATTTTCAAACACATTCACTCGTTTAAACCCAGAGATTTTTCAAAATAAAACACTAAATCCTCCACAGTAAAAGCCTGAATCTGAAGGAAAAACAAAGGTTTTCCTCCAACGCCTCAACATAGAGAAACAAAGCAGCATAGAAACTGGTTCTGATTAAACCTCAGTGTTTACATGCATCAAACTGTGATGATGATTTATTCTGGTTCTGTCTGGACTCGTTGTTCTGGATGAAAACACATCATGTTGGGGTTTCTGTTCAATCCTGCTGGACCTTAGGGACAACATTAAGGTTTAAAGCAGTAATTAGCAGCAATAAGGCTGGTTCTGATTACTCCTCTTAATGAAATGTTTTGTTTTGAAGCGGGCTGGTAATTGGTTGCAGGAAAACAATGGCTCATTGGCTCACTGGCAGCATTGCTAGCATCGTGATCTGGATTGGCTCGGTTCAGTGGGAACTTTGAGCTCCAGGCTGTGGGTTTGTGCAGAGAAACAGAGTTTAATTAGTCGGAGCCTGCTGCCTGGTTGATGTCAGCGTTTGAGGCGCTGCGCCGCTTTCAGGCAAACAACAAATTTATTAATGTCGACCTGGAGACGAGAGGCAGAGCAGCATGTTGGGCCATCTGCAGCTGTTTCTGCTGTAACCTGACAAACAAGAACCTTCATCAGACTGATCACCTGTTCATGAATGAACATTTATCTAGCAGGTTATCTGAAAACATGAAGCCATAAAAAAAGCAGGACAAATCTATGAGTAAAGTTAATATTTAAAACTCTGTGAATTTCAGGGTTTTAACGGAGAAGTGATCAGATATTAAATGAATTAATTAGGATAAAATGATGTCCTGATGAGCTGTTCAACATCCCGGACGAGCCCCCAATCAGATCCTGCTTCAGGGACATTCCCATCAAACACGCTGTGATTTATGGTGACTACACCCCCTAGTCGGGTTTCTAGCAAATATATAATCTAGTCTTCATGCAGGTTCTGAATCCACACAAGGAAACCTGACTGTCAGTATTTATTAAACTAAAACCAAAAGCCTTAATTACTAACATATTGGGGCGTTTTATTTTTTATTTTTCATAGTTTCTCTAAACATTAAAATTAAGACCTTGGAGTAAAATTTAAAAAAAAGCATAATTAAAAGATGTTTCTGATTCAGTGAGCAAAAGTTAATGAAACAGAACATAAAATAGAAAATAATAATTATGACGTTATAATAAAAATGTCAGTTTATGGTGCAGTACTGTTTCTGGCCACAGGCGGCGCCTCTACCAGGGTAAACCTGATGAATCCTGATCCCTTCTCAGAGCTGTTTCAGTCTGACAGGATTTGGACGGTTCTGGTTCATTTGGGCTTTTTTCCCCGTCGGTATTTATCGTCGTTTTCCCTCCGTTCGTCTCGTCCTTCATCGTTTCCAAACTTCTTCTGCTGCTCAAACATGAGTCCTGGTTCTGCTTCAGCTGCTGTTTGGCATTTTGCTGCTCGCCTCCGCCTCGCCTCCTTCCTGTCGCATGTGACGGCACGTGTTGCGTCCACAGACCCAGAACCCTGAGCCAAGTACTGACTGCCCTTCCTCCTCCTCCTCCTGCTTGTCCTCCTGCTCCTCATCATCATCATCGTGGTTTCTCCAGCCTGGAGGAAACATATCAGCATTCCAGGCTGTTCCCAGGTGGCACGTGTTGTGATGTTCCCAGCATGCTCTGCTTTCATTTGTGGCCTTTTTGTGTGAAATCATTAACACCCTGAGCCGAGGAGATGTCATTCCTCTCATTCCTGCTGATCCAAACCTCACGGTTCCGCCCGGGAACATCCAGCTGCTGCCTCCGCCGCCAAACCTCCAACCTCAGTGATTCAGCTGCAACATGTGGTCATAATGAGACGCTTAATTCAGTAAATACTGCTGTGTTCACAGCTCTGAACTCCATCACTCCATCCTCCATGTGGGAGTTAATCAGTGACCCTGAAGGCTGCGGGGTCAGAGGTCAGGGGTCCAAGGACCCGGGGCCGCGGCTCATAACCAGCGTTTATGATGGAAAAGATATTTTTATGGTGAAGCCACAGAGTTCAGATGAGGAAACAGAAGGAGAAAATGATAAAAAGATGCAAAACAAGCCGAGAAAGAAGGAAAATAATATACGGAATATATGGAAAATATTCACTGATTGATTAAAAACATCCTCAGACATATGAAAAGCATCCATAAAGGGATGGTAAATATTCAGACTGTTAATAAAACCAAAAAATCATGCAACACTCATGAAAAACCCAAAAGATCCAAAACAACATGTCAGCTCAGTGCAAACAAAAATATTTATAAATGAATCTTTGGTAGATAAAAAAAACACAGAAATGGTTGGAAAAACAGGAAAAATGCAAAAAGACAAAAACAACCGTAGATTAATGATTGATGCAAAACATTTCCAAAAAACCTGGAGAAAAAGTTTTATGCAACCTCAGAAATGTGTAAAACTGCCAAAGAAATATGCAAAACTTACTCAAAGCTCAAATAGAAAAACCACAGGAGGATTCAGAGCAAACAGAGAAACATAGATGAGAAAAAACCACCAGCTGGAAAAGAAACAAAAAACTATGCAAAACATTTACATAAAAATTAAAAAGGAGGAAAGCAAGCAGAGGAAAATGTGAAGAACAGTTTAAGGCCCCAAACCTGCAGAACGACCAGAAAGAGACGCAATCAGTCACAAAACAACTAAAACATTTAAATAAAGACTAAAACGATAAAACATCAAACGAGAGATACATTAAAAACACCAAATTTGTAAAACTGTCAAAGAAACATGAAAAACCTCAAAACATGAAAAAGTGATTTAATACAAACAGAAATATACATAAAGGAGACACTGGAAGACAAGAAAGCAAACCGGCTGGAAAAGAGACAAAAAAATCTGAAAACATTCAAATAAAAATTAAAAACCAGAGGAAAAAGTTAAAAAGGATCCAGAACGTTCCAACAAAAACCACCAGTAAAGTTACGCAACCATATAAATGAAAGTATATGAAGTACCAACATAAAGATTCAAAAGATGCAAAACCTTCAGATAAAAACTCATAAAATGTGTAAAAATCTGCAGAAAACAAAAGAGGAAAGTTTCAAAGTGAAATATGTGTAAATGATTTACTGATAGATGAAAAACCCGATCATAAATACACAGAACAACCATAAAGTCAGAGCAAAAACAGTTATAAATCAGAGCAACATATTCCAAATAAAAAAACCCTAAAAAATCCTGCAGAACAAGAAAAGAACGACGTAAAAGATCAGAGATCCAGAACCAGGAAGAAATATGAAAAATAAAAAGGATTAAAAACAAGGGAAACAAGCAGAGAAACACAAAAAGATAGAAAACTGTCATAAAAATCATGAAAAATATAATCAGAACAAAATGAAGAAACAAAAATATAGAAAACATTTGATTAGAGACTGGAAACGCGTCAGAATGAGACGAAATAAAGATTAAAATGTAAAAACGAGAAGAAAAAAGGATTAAAAACAAACATCAAATTAAAAACCAGGAGAGGATTTAATGAAAACAGACCAATAAATGATTTACTGATGGATTAAAAACCTTCATACATATAAAAACATAAACTGTTAACATAAACAACAGACAAAACATTAAAATAAGATGTAAAAGTTTTAATGAAGGGTTAAAACAGATGAGGAAGAGGAGGAGGATGAAGAACAGGACTGGGTCTGCAGCAGCTGGTGGAAACAGAACGGCTCGGTTCTGCACGAGGAGGAACAAAGAGGAGGAGGAGAAAGATAGAAAGAGAGAGAGAGAGAGAGAGAAAAAGAGCGAGAGAGAGAGAGAGAGAGGCTCCGCCCCCTTTGCCCAGCCTATAGATGGCGCCGCTGGCCGCAGCGTCTCACAGCGAGGACGTCCCACAGCTGAACAAGTCCTAAGGCGGCTGCTCTCTGAGACGCTTAGTGAAGTTGTCCAGCTCCAGGTCGCTCCTTCCTCACCCTGCTCATCATCTCCTGGAAGAGGTCAGAGGTCATGGTGGCTCTCCTGCTCAGAGTTCTGCTGCTGCTGCTGATCGGAGGGACGGTTCTGCTGAGCGGCAGCCCGGCCCAGAGGATCCGAGGCAAGTCCAGATATCTGACAAAAAAACACAGAGGCAGAACCAGAACAGGCAGAAAACAGACTCAATCTGAGGTCAAAGGTCAGAGAAACAAACTGGTGACAGTGAAGAAAGAAAATAAAAGTTGTTATCCTTTCAGTTTAAAGCTGACTGGTTCTGATCCAGATTTCAGAATAAAACAGCAGGAGGATTCTCCTGCACGCTTTGAATGGAATCAGCTGAGTCAGCAGGTTCTGGTTCTGGTCCTCAGGCAGGTGTTGGTCCAGGGTTCTGCTGGGGCCCGGTTCGCAGACCGACCCGCTGGGTTTGGTTTGTCTCCATGCAGACGACGTTCTGGTTTCTGAAACGTTTCTGATCGGAGCCAGAGGTTCGGTTCTGCAGAACCCCGGTCCAGACTGGAGGGGAACATTTTCCTTAGTGTGTTAAACTGTAAACACTAACTCAGTGGTTTCAAGGCGGCCAGCAGGGGGCGTTAACTCACCGTCTGTAGTTTGTATTCTTTAAAAACACCGGATGCTAACCATGCTAACCATTCAGGACTAATTTCATTTTTTTATTTTTTTATTATTGTTTTTACTTTTCGTTGTTGTTGCAAAGCAGCGCTGCATGACTTGTCCTGCAGGGGGCGCTCTGGACATCCATGTTCTGAAAACAACAAACCTTTTAAAAGCTGCGGACTGTAATTCCATAGTTGACCCATAGGGGGCGCTGCAGGCTTTTCAGAAGAGTTTTTATTTAAAGTTTAAGGTATTGTTAAAATTTTCCTTTATTATTCAGTTTATTATATCTAAAAATAATATGTCACCTATTTCTGCATGGTTTCTCAAACGACTGTGTTTTGGTATTAATACTATTTATACTCTTTAAAAAACTATTTGTTACATTTTTGCTTCATTGAAACGCATTGAAAATCAAGAATTAAGCAAAACTTTACTCTTTGAAATCAAAAGACAGAAACTCCCCAAAGTTTAAAGACGACATTAAATTATCTTCACATAATTCAGATTCTTTGCTTTCTGTGACGGTTTTACTTACATTTTTTTCAGGTTTTTAATTTCATGATGTAATCATTTTTCAGTTTTCACTGTTTTTTTTCCCAACCAAAGTTCTGCAGTTGGTACAAATTTGACTGTAAATAAATAATTTATGCATCAAACTGAAGCCATGAGGAACAGAAACGTCCTGCTGGAGGTTTTATGCTTTTCTTTGAATCTCTGCGTGTCGCTCCATGCTACTATAACATATGTTCAGCTCCTAATCAAATCATTTTTATCATTTTTAAATATTTTTGCTGGTTTCTTGCATGTTTTCTCAGTTCATTTCAAAACTTTCAGTAAAAACCTTCAATTTTCAGAAACTAATTTTTGCAGGATTTGTTCATTTTCCAGTTAATTATTTATTTTTATGACCAGAAGGGGGCGCTCTGAGCAGCATAATGATTGGACAGTGACACTGAAGTATAAATATATTTATATTTAGAAATCCTGGATCTTTAGATGACCTTCAGCAGATGGAACATTTTAATCTCAGTTTTATGGTAAACTTCCTCGTTTTGGTCTCAAAACGCTGCAGCAGATTTTAACGACTCTAAACGCTGCAGGCTGGTCGTTTTCTGTCCTTCAGGACAATAAAATCCTGTGAAGCTTTTAGTTTCTGCTGCTGCTACATAAACAGGCACATCAGGATCTGCTGCTCCAGATGTTCCTGCGGTCGATTTCTAACGGCTCCACATCCAGAGAGAGACGGGAGCAAAGAAATGAGTTCAAACACAGAGCTGAAGACCCGACGCCTCAGATTCATGTTTACTGGACCAAATAAAGACACAAAAACTGAAAAAACGTCAAACCTTCAAACTTTTAAACCTTGAACTCTGAAACGTTTCTGTTCAGGTCGGTTCTGGATCAAACTACAGAGAACAACGGCAACACGATGTTTCTTTATCACCAGGTTCTGTGCTGTGTCCAAATATGGAAAGTTGAGAGGAAGGAAAAAATGTATTCCCTTCTTTAATGACCGATAAACAAAACTTATGCAGATAAAGTTATTTAAACAGAATTACTTTTTTTCTCAGATTTTTAAGTTTAATTTCATAATTCTCAGAAAAAAAATCAGAATTCTGAGAGAAATTAAAATCTCAGAGAAATGTCAGGATTTTGAAAACAAAAATCTGAATTCTGAAATTTAAGTCAAATCAGAGAAAAAGTTATAATTTTTTAAAAAAAAATCAGAACTCTGCAAAAAAAAGGAACTCTGAGATTAAAGTCAATCTTTTTGTTTTTTTTTACAGTGAACTTTATTCTCTTTCATAGCAAATTAAGGTTTTGTGAAGCAATTTTAACTTTTGTAACAAAAATTTGTCTTAAAAAATTGTAAATTTAACCAAAACTTTTTGAAAAAATTGCTACAAAATCAGTAAATTTTTGCTGTAGAAACCACAAAAACCCTCAGGACCCGGGATGGTTCGTGTTCTGGTTCTGACGGACCTGAACCTGTGTGTTTGTTTCTGTGTTCCGGGTCGGTTCTGCTCACGCCTCCTGTCTGGTTCCCTCAGTTCGCCGTCAGAACATGAAGGTCCGGATCAACGCCACCGGCGACACCATCGTCATGAAGTTCGTCCGGCCCGGTCCGGACGTGAAGCTGGAGGGATACATCCTGGGATATGGCAGGAGCGTCTTCTCCAAGCAGTTCATCCAGCTGCCGGAGAACGGACAGCTGTACGAGACCGAGCTGGGTAAGAACCGGGTCGGTTCTGGGTCGGGTCGGGTTCTGGTCCAGAGAATAAACCTGGGATGTTCTGCTTCATATTCCAAACCAAAATCCTGCAGTTATATTCAGTCAGTTTGGAAAAACATCTCTGTTCAGTGCTGCCAATGGTTCACGGCTAAATTTAGGACTTTGACTAGGCCATATCTATATGGCACTGTTGTAGATAGAAAAAATACATTTTCACCAATAAACTCTAGTAAAAACTTTTACATTTCTGATCTCCAAAAGTCGAAAATTTACAAGAAAAATGTCAGATATTTTGGGATTAATCTCTGAAATCTTCTAGAAAGAACTTGAACATTTCTGAGTTTCAAAAGTTGAAAATTTCAAGAAAAAACTTTATAATTTCTGAGAAAAAAAATTTGATTTTTCTGAGCTTGTACAGAAGAAATTTCCAAGTTTTGTCTTGCAAATTTCAACTTTTTCAGCTCAGAAAATTCCTTTTTTTTTGTTTTCTCAAAATGTCTGAGTGTTGTTTTTTTTTCAGAAATGTCTGACGTTTATTCTCTCTAAATTGGCCCAAATAAGCCGTCATAATTCTTTGAGTATGGACATCCCTAAAGTCCTTCCAGCTCTCGGCTCATCCATCAGCTCTGCAGCGCCGCATGTTGACTCTGTAAATCCGCCGCTGCTCGTGGTTTCAGGGTTTCTGGGTTTCCTGCCACATCAGACCCAGATGTGGTTTCAGGCCGATGCTGGTGTTTCCTCTGAGGTGAACTGCTGCTGTTTAAAAACCAAAGCAGACGTATGGAGGAGGATTCAGCTGAGAATGTAACTCGGATCATAAAGTTTGAGTTATTGATCCATCTGGTTTAGTTCTGATCTACTCTCCAACGTTTCCGTCTCTCCAGGAAGATCTGGATGTGATAAAAGTTATCATAAGCTTTGTGTCATGCAGATAATTTTTAATACATTTATAGACTAAAGCCTCCAGGTTCTGAGGTGAAGAACCCGACTGATGCTGCATGGGAACCATCAGATCCTGATGGGTCGGCTGGGCTGAACGTTATGGTCCCATCAGAACCAATAAACAGGACCAAAGCTCAGAGGAAGTGATGATTCCTCTAGGAAGTCTGGTACAGGAAGTGATGTAATGCCGTCCCTTCATGTAGTGGTGGGACACTTTAGCGTTAGCATCTGCTAAATAATATATTGGTATAGCTCTTTAGAATGAGCTTCTAGTGAATACCATGCCAGCATTGTGCTTTAGCACTATCTTCCACTAAATACCATTTTGGTATATCATTTAGTGCTAGCTTCTAGTAAAAACCATGCTAGCATAGCGCTTTAGCATATTGCAAAAGCGCTGTGCTTTAACAATATGTAAATATTTAGTGGTATTTACTTCCACTAAATACCGTGTTGGTATTGTGATGCTAGCATAGCATTTTATCTTCTGCTGAACACCATGTTTGTATATAACTTTAGCGCTACTTTCCAATACACACCATGCTAGCATAGCACTTTAACATTATCTTCCTCTAAATACCATGTTGGTATAGTATTTAGTGCTAGCTTCTAGTAAAAATGATGCTAGCATAGCGCTTTAGCATATTGCAAAAGCGCTGTGCTTTAACAATATGTAAATATTTATTTAGAATACACACCATGCTAGCATAGCACTTTAACATTATCTTCCTCTAAATACCATGTTGGTATAGTATTTAGTGCTAGCTTCTAGTAAAAACCATGCTAGCATAGCGCTTTACTGTCACCTTCTGCTGAATGCCATGCTGGTTATCATAAAGGAAGGCATGAAGCTCACTGCCTTTCTCTGGGGAGAAACAGTTTTCATTCATGTCCTTCCATGTTTCACCTGAACGTGTTTCAGACAAAGAGCCGAAGCTTTTTGGTCTGGAAGAACTTTCAAGCTTTTGTTCCTGCAGAGAAATTTCTCTTCATCTGTAATTGTTGCCATGTGTGCGTCTGCTTAGCGTCACGCCGCCATGACATCATCACTGTCATGGCGCTCCGTAACAGAGTCCAGCAGGTCCCACAGGACCTGTTCATGTTTCCAACAGGCAGGAGAAACTCCAGATGCAACACTTTCTGAACAAACTCATCTTCAGGATCGTTTACCTGTTAAGAGTCTTCATGCTGATCCAACTTTCTGCGTCAGATCAGGTGGCTGGACAAAGACCAGCAGAAATCTGAGAGTGTTTTGGTCCAAAGGAACATTTCTGCTGACGGTCGCTGTTGGAATGAATCAGAAATGTTTCTGTATTTCCATGTCTGAGATCATCTGTCACCAAACACTTAGCTCAGCCGCCGTTTTGTTTCAGATGCTGAACCAAAGTACCTGGTGGCCGTCCAGCCAATCCCGGTCAACGACATGAAGAAGCACTGCACAGGTAGGGTTCTGGTCCGGTCCGGTCCGGTCCGATCCAAACCTCCTGCAGTCTCACGGATGTCTCTGTTTAGGCAAGGTGAACCTGGAGAAGCCGCTCCACCTGGTGATCGGCTCCATCAGCCCCACGGCGGTGCTGCTGTCCTGGGGGAACCACCTGAAGACGCCGTACGAGAAGAACATCATGAACGAGTGTCTGGAGGACGGGTGAGGAGTCATAACAATCCTGACCTGACGTCTCCGTGTCCACAGTGGGACAGAGTCTCATGTCTGTCCAGTCAGGAAGACGCATCTGTTGTGTTTGAATCGTCAGCCTGTGCTGAGTGATCGTCTCCCGCCGCCTGCAGCTCACATTTTTCCTTCCCTGTCAAACGAGTTGGAGGAGCCTCTGGAAATCTTGACCCTGCAGTCCTCTGCTGCTCTTATTAAAGCTAACGTCAGCTCCTTCAGCTTGGCTGCTGCCTCGCTCCCAAAACCCAGGAGAAAGTGGAGATCCACGCTGGCCAGGATGAACAACATGCTTGTTTCCATGCTGAGGTCATGACGACTGCAGACGCCCAGAGAAACCACACGACTTCAAGCCTCCTTGGTTATTAACGTCTTGTTAACCCGACACCTTCAGGACTGCAGTCAGTGAAACTCTGACGAGATCCAGACTTCCAGCCGCAGCGTTGGGTTGCTTGTTGACGCTCCAGCAGCTTCAGCGGATCCATCTGGTGATGCAGATTGTTTCTGAACGCCTGTTCAACTCCAGAGACGTTGGAGTCTGATCCTGCTGTTCATAACGGCCCAGAAGAACCAAAATGTTGCTTTTAGGAGCCATTTGCAACTTGAAGGAGTTTAAGTTTCAGACAGAGATTGTTCAAGAAGGTCTGCTGACGTTTAAAGCATCTTTATAACCAGAACAAACTGTTAGAAATACAACATGTTAGCAAGCAAAACGTCATGATCTGAATTCATTGGTCCACAGAGTCGCTGGATCTTTTTCCAGGCCACTAGGAGCATTTTTACCAACTGTTTTCCCTTTTTTTCGATGCTTTCAAGTATTTTTAGTATCAAATCTTCCAAAATGGCGTTAAAGCATCACTTCAGCCTTAACAAAGAAGATGTGAAGCATCGACTTGTGTCCATTGAGTTTGAACCTCTTGTTGAATCTTCCGGCTCATCCACCGTCCAGTGTGTGACGATGTGTGTGACGATGTGTGTGTCCTCTGTCCTGCTCCAGGTTCTACACCATCCGGTACAGGGAGAGGAACAGGAAGTGGATCTACCAGACTTGTCCCACCAGCGACACCGTCATCGACCACCTGAAGCCCGACACGCAGTACGAGTTCGGGGTTCGCTCCAACAAGGACGACCGCAGCGGCCTCTGGAGCAAACCGGTCATCCACAGCACCAACACGGCCAGTAAGCAGAACCTCTTCCACCAATCAGAAAGAACTTCTGCTGAAATCATACCATGTTCTCTGATAAATTGTTGTTTCTTAATCTGCAGATAAAAACAATCAGAAACCGTACAAGCCGCGGAAACCTCTGGCAAATCCGATGGTACGTAACGGCTACTGGATCTCACTGGATTAGCAGATAAATGCAGATTTATAAATGCAGATGGCACACAGCCTTTCAGGTTAGAGAGATGAAGTTGTTGAACATTTGTTCTTTGGTTTGTGTTGCAGAAACCTCAGCAGTCGTTCCCTCCTTCTCCAGGTAAAGTTTAATCACAACACAACCTCTAAAGCTGCTCCACATTTCTAACCAGTAAATGAGACAAACTGTGATGATAACTTTGCTTTATGACTGAAGAGCAGTAATGACTGTTGTTATTTGCAGTTCTTCACAACAGTTCTGGTCTTTGGGTCCCGGCCGTTAAGCCAGTTAACCCCGGGCTGTCGCGCTCCATCTTCGGTGATTATCTCCTCCTTCATCCTTCCTTTTCTTTCGGGGCGTCAGACTCTCTTACCGGACCGAAGCACTGCAGTGACGGTCAACTGATCCCAAAATGATCCAATCTTTAAAAACCTCTGTAAACTCCCAGCATGCTGAGGCTCATCAGTCGGACCTGAACTGCAGCTGTTTCTCTGGAAACGGTCCGGTTCTTTTCCTCTTCCTCTCCTGTCTTTCCTCTCCTCTTCATCCATAAAGACAGCTTCCTGTTTCCCACAGAGTCCCCAGAGAGCCAGCAGGAAACGGTCCCTGCGCCCGGCTCCGCCCGGCCCAAACCCGCTCACGGCTCACCTGGTAACCATGGAGATACTTTTCCTTCTTTAACCATCAGCTTCATCCATTCATGCAGCTTCAGCTCCTGAAAGGGGCGGGGCCTGTCCTGATTGGCTGCATGCTCGGCCCAGTCAGAAAGCCTTGGTGGTGATGTCACTGGATCAGAGTAAGTGGACTTGGCCCCGCCCACGCTGCCATCATCATGTGACCACCATCCATCAGCCACCGGCGACCTTTGACCTTTCACTGACTCATCATCTTCACCTTCTGCTTTTTCTGCCATTTTTCGCTGAAAACAGAATATCTGTTCATATAAAAGTAGAAAAACAATCACCTGATGATCATCTGCATATCAGCAGAGTTTACTGTTTGTTAGCAAGGTGAGTTTTTAAAGTCAGGGTTCTTCTAAACACCTCAGAACCTTAATGATGTTCTCAGGTGTGAACCGAACCAAATGATGGACCAGCTTCAATGTCTTGGTGTTCGTTACCTTTTCTGAGGAGTTCCTCAGGGTCAGTATCTGTTCATAAACCATCATTTATCTGATCACTGGGCTTGTTTCCAGGTTTTACCTCCTTAAAAACATCTTATTGATGAGTAAAGCTCTACATTTCCCTTCTTCTTCCTCTTTCTTTGCATCTCTTCATCGTTTCTCACCCAGACTGCATGCCAGGTCTGCATGCCATCAGTAAGTTCAGACGCAGACGTTGTTGGTCTTTCTCTCTGCAGAAAGACGACACGAGTCGTTCTGCTCAGTTCAGTCCAGAGTCTTTTAAGCTTTCAGTCTTTCTGAGGAACATGATTACTGAGACCAGAACATCTCAACTTCACTTTGACCCAATTGGCCAAAAGAATCTGACCCATAATTTAACGACCGAGGAAGTTTTGGTTGAAAGCAGAAAGGTCTCAGTACTCAGAGGGAAACTTTGAGTTTAAAGACGAGTTTCTGTTGTTGGGATCGAGGATCACAGCATCTCTCCTCTCTGTCCCAGAAAAAGGAAACAGTGTCATAACCAACCGAACCCATCCTGCGGAGCGGCGGACCCCTGCCCCCCCCAAACTGCTGCCTACCTCCACCCCTCCTGCCAACATCACTGTCTCTAACTTCCCCTCCAAAGGCGCCGCGCTTCAGACCAGCAGGGCCCCCAGCAGGGCTCCTGAGAAGCTTCCTAATCCTGCGGGTAATTTCCACCTCTCTCCTGCTAACATCCTCCTGGTTTGCCTCTGACTTCGTCCTTCCTTTTCTTCCAGAATGACCTCTGGTTACTGTGGCTTTACTTTGACAGGACGGGAAGCGTCTCTTCCAGTGAAGCATGTTTGTTGTTGCAGTGTTCAACCTTTTCTATCCTCACAGCTGCTGTGAGACCTCAGGACGGCTCGCCGCTGCTCCGATTCGCCCTGGCCAATGAGCGGGCCAAGCCCGGCACCTGGGGTAACCTCACTTCCTGCCCGCTCAGAGCCGGCCTCGCTCTGTCCGTCTGTCTGTCTGCTCTCCCTGTCAGGCTTCTGGTGGATTGTTTTTATCCTCAGGTCTGCTCCTTCCCTCCATCCCATCCAGCGTCTGCATGTAGCGCACAATCTCTCAGTCATGGCTGCTTGTTGCAGCAGCTTCACTGACTGGATCCAAGATTGTTGTAGCTAAGAGACCCATCATCATCATCACCACCCATCCTTCATCCGTCTGTTAGCCGAGTTAACCTCCAGCTGTTGGTCCGTCGCTCAGGGCTGTTGCTAGCTCTCTGTTTTCCATTGCAGGATCACGTCAAACTGTAACCCGACACTGCGACTGTTCTTCCTCTTTTAGGCCAAGGCAGCAGCAGGAACGGGAGGCCGTCACTGCCTGTGATTTCCTCCAGCCCTGAAGCTTCCCCACTGATCTTGAGGAGCCACCTTGACCCCTTCTCTTACCGCGTCACACAGCGCCACTCTCCCTCTAGATCCAGTAACTCGTCCCCGACCTCTTTGATCATTGGGGGTAATCTTCCACTGAACCTTTATTCCCACTTTACGTTCTCTGACGCTACTGCAGACAGATCCAAACCCAACAGAACGCCGCTCAAAACTGCTGGTAGCCTGATAACCACTTTATTTCTAAATGGTCATAAGGTGCTGCGCAGTCAAACAGACAAAGATGCAAACCAAAGTTTTATTTGATCACTTTTAATGATCAACGTTACGGTGATCTTAACCGTCAGCCATCGGCGTCATCGTGGATTTACAGCTTTATGCTAGATAAGAAGATTAACGTTTGTATTCTTTATAAAAATGATTTAAGATGCAACAAATATTGAATTATGGTAACCATGGCGACAATGCCACCATCATGTAGCCTAGCATGTAAGGAAGAAACTGGTTAGCATCTGGACTTTTGACATTTTTAATGCTGCTCCAGTGTAACGAGAAACGGTGACATAAATCATGTGGCATGAATTCAATTTGATCAGAATGTCAGTATGTCAGTTTCTAAGCAAACTATATCCATCTTCTGTAAATCTATGAGCCAGGATAAATGATCTTGACTTGAACCAGTAGAATCCATGAATAAACTGGAAAAAACAACTTTAGAAACAATCTGTCCAATCCTCCCATCCCTCACTTCCATCGTCGTCATGGCGCCTCCAGCGATTAAGTGACGTTGTTGCAACCGATCGATACTATTAATATAACAGCACTTTTTTTTTAGATTTTTTCCGGCACCTTTCAATTTTTTCAGAACATTTTGACCCACCAACCATCACACCTCTGATCCAGTCACTGTAGGGATTTCTGAAACACTTCCTGTCTAAGCGTCTCTTTCACTTCCTGGCATTAATCTTCCTGATGATGATCTGTGATTGGCTGCTGAACCTGTCAGTTGAACAACCAAACAAGTCTTCTAGGTCCAGCAGAGGCCAGGTTGACCTGCCTCAGGTTGGCAGACATTTGTAAAATATTTAAAGTTTTGATTATTTCTGCCAGTTTGTGCTGCAGCCTCCCACTCCCTCAGTAATAACAGACCAAAGTCTTCCTCATGAAGGCCGTGTTGTTCTGGTACCAGAACCAGGTTTCCTCTGAACCAGGCTCATCTGGACCGGATGATGCTGAGGACCCATTATCAGCTCCAGGCTTCGTCCCAGCTTACATGAACCAGATGTTTTTAAAGAGTCTTATCGCTCTAATCTTGAAACCCAGTGATTATGCGCTGAAGCAACGTCTTTTCCAAACCGCTGGAGTGAAACTCAAACCAGAGCAGACAGGCTGAATGAAATCCTGAGGTCTAAGGTTCAGGTTCTCATCTAAACTCTGCTGCTTCATAGCTACTGGTAGAAACCCCACAGATCCAGTCCAAAGCTCTGCTTTCAGATCCTGTCTGTCGTCTCCAGCAGGAGGAACCGTTTGAGTTCCTCTAAAGGCTTTGGTTGGTTGTTCTTCTGAAGGATCCTGGTTCTTTCCTCTCCTGACACTTGGCTCTCTCCCTACAGCAAACGGACAGCCACACCGGGGCATTTCCCAGCCCAAACTGGCCTTATGGCCCAGAGCTCGACTGGGTAAAGAGTCCTTGTTCGTCTTCTGCGTGTCATCATTAACCCTTCACTCGCTTTGCAGCATCTCCATCTCCACTGCGGCTCATGTTGCTGTTTTTGTCCACATCCATTAATATGTTTGTGTCCATCTCCTCATCCTGTCATCCATCATCCTTCCATCCATTGATCTGTCCATCCATGTTTGTTGTCTCATGTTTTCAGCTTCCAGTCAAGCTTCTGCTGGTCTTCAGCCATGTTTCTGGCAGAATGTCCTTCAAATAATCAAGATGAAGCTGCAGCTTGATTATTTGAAAAGGTCCCATCAGTTCACTGTGTGTTCGATGTGCTGAGGGATCCAGAGACGGCTTGGTGTCGGTTTAACTGTTTTCTGTTTGCATAAAAACCATTGATCTGGGACTTGTTGAAAGCATACAGGTGTAAACAGAGCAGTGACAGAATAACCGTCCAATCAGAGCCATGTTTCAGTTGCCCTGCCTCTCCTGCTGCAGTCAACAACTCGCTGACGGAGGACAAGAAGTCTGATGCTCCTGCTGGGTTTGGTCGGTCGGGTGTCGTCGTTGACGACCGGCTTTATGGTTGGTAACAGCATGACCCCTGCCTGTCTGCGCCGTAACGCTGCTGCGTGCTTCAGCTGCTCTGCTGCGCTGCACCAGTGCCGCGCTGCACCAGCGCTGCATGGGTTTGGGCTGTTTGGGATCAAGATACAAAAGGGACGAGGAGGGAAAGACGAGCCGCCAGCTTCAACGCTGCGGCCAAAGACTTCGGCAGATCTTGTGGAAAATACTTTTTTCTTGGAAAGTATGATGGTCCCTGATAGCTTATTTTTTAAGGACTTCACTCTGCAGGGCTTTGCACTTTTCCTCGCCACAGACAAACTGCTTGCATCTGGCCTGTGGTGACCTGGTGCTTGCTCTCAGCCTGATGTTTTGATGCTTCCTGCACGCTGGGCGGCGGACATGTTGCTGCTGATGTGATGCATGGCGAGCATCGATCACTTTCCACGGAAACGTGGAAACAACTATTTATATATCAGGCCGATTTGTGTGTGAAACAATGGAAAACACACTGTAATTACAGAGCAGTTTCCACCAGGACGGTCCAGTATAAACCTCTGTGCATTTATTGGTTCCAGCTTTAACAGGCAGAAGGAGTTTATGTCCAAGAATAACAGGAATGTAGCTCGAAAGCTCTGCAGTTCTTAGAAACCAAAACAATTTAAGCAAACAGCAAATATTGGTGGTGCTGCAGCAGCCATCATATTTACACATCCTGATTGGAAGGAATGCCTCTGTATTGTTTCAAGTTACGAGCTAAAATGTTGCGGGACTCCGCCGGGTTTCATGTTGCTGGTTTTGCATTCATGCCATTTCGCTCTGGAAGCGGATCAATTCCCTGATTGTGAGGAATTTTGGCTTCTCCTTTAACAGAGGGGGGGTTTGGGTGGGGGTGTAATTGGCTGCAGGTTCTGGACGCCTCCATCAGAAACATCAAGTCCTGTGGCTGCAGACGGGATGGTTCATGTTTTCAGGTTCATTTGGCGCTGGGAGTCAGAGCAGAGCTCTGGTTTGGTTAAACTCTCGTTTCCCCAGGAGGTTGAAGAACTCCTGGCTGGAAACAGACCCACCGCCTCTGCTGCAGCTTAACGTTGTTTGATGAAGGCCGTTCCCACAGGCCTGACGCTCATTTACAGAACATTTCTGCCCTGCACCACTTCAAAAGCATACAAAGCACATGATCTTAATCTTAGCAGACCAATGGTTTCCATCAAATAGAAAAAAGCTGCTTTATGTCTCTTGTATCTTCAGAAAATCATAACTGGTTGCGCGGTTACAGAGCCTGTTTGCTGCTTCTTGTTGTTTCAGGATCTCCATTTCGGACGACTCTGAACATCCGGCCAAACGATGTGCGAAAACCTGGAGAGACCGGTAAAAGATCAGCTTCATGGCTGCTGGTTTTACCGCCATGTTGACAGACAGAAACCTCTAAAATGTTCTTTTCTTCAGACAAGGTGAACCGCCCTGACAAGAGCGGAAACCCAGAAATCCCAAAGTATCCCAAAGTGACGACCAAACCGACCAAACAGGAGCGAAGACAAACCACGACTACAGTGGCTCCGACAGCCGGTGAGTCTTCAGAAACACGGCGAAGGTTTGGAGGGGATCAAGGAGCTGGTGGGTGAGGATGCAGCTTTGATTCCTAAAGGAGGAACAACCAAAATCCACATTTTACATGTTTTAAACTCCCATTGTGTCTCTACTGCTTCTGAAGTGCTTTAAAAAAACAGCTGGTTTTTGTCAATAAATTTATGATTGTTGGTGTCTGGAAAATTTCAAAAAGTTTCAAAAACGTCTTGAATTACCCGTCACCTAGCAACCAAGGCGGAGTTCTGGCTGTTACCTAGCAACCCAGGCAGAGTTCTGGCATGTTTGGTCAGCTAGTTTTACTGCTGTACAATGGCTGCTGGAAAAGTCAATGACTTTCCGTTCAGAAACCACTTGCTGGATTCTGATTGGCTGTGCAGGAGGCTCCACTTCTGCTTTTCAAACATGTAGTTGTATAATTGTGCATCTGTTTGCAGCCATCTTTATGTGAAAGTGTGAATGTTGAGTTGGGGGGCGTGGTCAGCAGCAGCTTATTTGAATTTAAAGATGGTCAGAACTGATCAGACTAGAATCTCGTTATGCAAAATCATAATGGCCATGTTTTGTATAGGCCATAAACCTTTAATAACCTGTTGAAGGAAGCAGAAAAGTATGTTGTCTCATGTCACCACATTTCTGTTTTCAGTGACTCGGCAGGAGAGTTGGGAGGATTCAGACCTTTTCCAGTCTCAGCCAACCTCTGATGTTGATGCAATGGGCAAGAAGCGTTACGTGGGTAAGCAGCAACCAGCAGCAACCAGCAGCAATAAGCAGCAACCAGCAGCAATAAGCAGCAACCAGCAGCAGCACGTCTTCATTACTGGATTAACAACAAAACAAGCGTTTTACTTCCTGTAATTTAACTGGTTCCCTTCCACAGCGCCCCATGTGGTTTACCAAACCGGGAAGAAGCCGGATGAGCCTTGCTCCATCACCTCCTCCCTCAACTACTTCCCTGAAGACGAACCTGGCGAGGTGAACGTGACCTCTCCTCCAACCAGCCCACCCGCCAACCTCACTGTGGTGACGGTGGAGGGATGTCCGTCCTTCATCATCCTGGACTGGGAGAAACCAGACAACCACACCACTGGTAGGCCGGCAGCGATCTGCCAAGAGGACAGAGAGTCTGTCAGGAACCGTCACATCTGAAGAATCAATGCTCTGCTGTCTCTCTGCAGAATACGAGGTGATCTCCACTGCTAAGGGACCGGATGGAGAACGGGTTTCTATCCTGACCACCAACCAGACCCACACTGCAGTAGAGAACCTGAACCCTGAGAGCAGGTACTCCACCTCTCGCTCTACAGCCTCATTCCCCAGCAGGTTGCAGAGGTCCAGCGTCTCATGGAGGGAGATTAATCTGTGAAGGTTCCAGTCTGCAGCTGTGCAAACAGGCCGCGGCACTGCGCTCGGTTTGAGCTCTGCTACAGCCGATGCTTCATGAGTCCTGATGAGAGAACAGTTCTGAGGAGTGAAGCCGGGTTCACAGTTAGGACAACTGAATCACCAAGAGAATGGGAGTTAAGGTGGATGGCCTATACAAAACCTGTTCACTACATTTTTTTTTTACACAAAATCATTCTTGGACAGAGAGATTTTAGTCTGATCAGTTTGAGTCGTTTTAGGGACTCTGTCACTTTAAATCCAAATGAGCTGCTGCTGGCCACGCCCCCAGCTAAACGTTTACAGTCACATGTGAAAATGGCTGCAAACAGATGAACACTTATACAACCGTACGTCTTAGAAAAGCAGACATGGAGCCTTCTGCACAAAATGAATGCAGAAACAAAACTCTTGTCTTTTCCAGCAGCCACTGTACAGCTGCACCAACACTGGAGATCAGCCTGGGTTGCTAGGTAATGGACTAGTCCAGAGGATTTTGAAACGGCTCATTTTCCAGACACCAAAAATATGAACTTAATGCCAAAAATCTGCAGGTGTTTTTTTTTTTTTTTTTGGTTTGTTTTTAGAATCAGTAAAAACCCAAATTGAAGAACAAAAACATTTAAAATGTGTATTTTGTATAATTCATCCCCTTTAACTTCAGTTTCTGATCAGTGAACCGTTTGTCCCACTGTCAGACGGTTCTTCCTTTGGGTCAGTTTGAGAACCAGAAAATGACGACTGGATGTTTATTTTCTGTCCTGTAAAAACGTTAAAACAGTTCTGACTGGATCCGAATTGTTTCTCTGGTTGCCATAGTTACGAGTTCAAGGTGAAGCCGAAGAACGAGCTGGGAGAAGGTCCTCTGAGTGAGCCGGTGTCCTTCAACACGGAGTCTGGTATGGATCCTCCTCATCATCAGAGTCAGAACCAGAACCGCTCCAGAACCGCTCTGCGGGTTCCCCCGCTGCTCCGGCCTCCAGGCCGTTTCCTCCAGAAATACAAGTTTATATTCATGATTAATCTGAACAACTGCCCGCCTGGAGCCGCTCAGATATACAATCCATCAAATGACAAATGGGCCATGAAGGAACTTTGTGATTGCTCCCGCTTCACTGCAGCTCAGACACGTCATCACGGGTCATAAACCGGTGGGGAGACACATTCATCTTTCACTAAAGAACTCATAACCCCTCAGTGTTGGGTCTCCAGGGTCCGAGCTGGTTCTGTAGAGGGTCTGGCTCTGATGATCAAGTCATCACTGATGTGGATCTGAGTCCAGTAGATCTGAGTTAATCTGAGTCTTTGCTCCTGCAGCGGATCCGCGTGTGAGCGAGAACGTCTCAGGTAATCCAGCCGCGGTTCTGTCTGATCAGCACAGCTGGATGCGGAGGCCTGACCCGTTTTCTGTGCAGGAAAAGACGCCATCTGGACTCAGTTCCCGTTCAAGACCGACTCGTACTCCGACTGCCACGGCAAGCAGTACGTGAAGAGAACCTGGTACCGCAAGTTTGTAGGCGTCCAGCTGTGCAACTCGCTCAGGTACAAGATCTACCTGAGCGACTCACTGAACGGTGAGTGGCCATGCGAGCGGGTTGGACTGGACCGAACCGGACCTGCTGAAGTCCTTCTGGTTCTGACTGTCTCCTTTCATGTTGAAGGTAAATTCTACCACATTGGCGATCAGAGCGGCTTTGGAGAGGATCACTGCCAGTTTGTGGATTCTTTTCTGGACGGACGGACCGGCAGGCAGCTCAGAGCGGACCAGCTCCCCTCCAGAAACGGTAACCATGGAGACTTTCACACACAGATCCAGATTAGATTAGACTGAGACGAAGATCAGAGGTTCTGCAGGATGTTTTCTTTAGTGGTTTTGTTGGAGCGTCTTTAAACAGTTGGAGGTAAACTTTAGGGGAAGGAGACAGCAGTAAGGTTTCACCTACTGGGAACCATCAAGTTCCACACCAAGCTGTCAGACGGGTCATGATGTAACAAGTTAACACCCAAAAACTAGGAAAACTAGTTAGTTGTCTCCTGAACTGGTTTGCTACAACTTCTGTACTGGAGTAAATTTCCTTCAGTTCCTGTCGAGTGCTTGGAGACATGACCGAATTTCTGTCATAGTGATTAATTTGCTTCCATTCTTCAATCGATTGGCAGATCAACGTTTGTAACTGTGTGCGTTTTCCTCCTACTCCAGGTTTCTTCAGAGCTCTGCGCCAGGAGCCCGTCCACTTTGGACAAATAGGAGGACATTCCCACATCAACTACGTCTCCTGGTACGAATGTGGAACGCCGATCCCTGGGAAGTGGTAGACGGACTGGGATCCTCAGCAGGAAGGGACTTGTTGACCTCAGCTGGGGGGGCTGACCCAGCCGGACCCTGAGCTGGGCGCCCAGTGCTGTAAAAACATGTACCGGACTTCCTCATCAGGGAACTGTAAGGAGAGAGCATTTGTACAACTATAGCAGACATGCCTTCTCTTTACTATTTATCAAGCACCAACGCTACAGCGATTAGAGCAGGAACAAACTCATGATAGATATATTTTATTTTGTGTTAAATCTTTGGAAGCTGGCTCCCTGGATTACTATTTTCATCACTTGTGAGATGTTATTTATCCAAAAGTCTTTGGTTTCATTTCTTCATGAGTAGCGACAGGCAGGAGGTAACGGGGGTCACAGGAGGTCACAGGGTGGGCGGAGCCTCAGCACATCCCACCACAACATTCACCGTGTTGACTGGCATCTCACTAGTACAACCAGTTACCTGTAAGCAATCATGTCACAGGTTCAAAGGTCATCCTGTTGAAGTAATTTCTGATACATGTGGGGGTCATGACCTCACTTCCTGGTAAACTTTACTGATCTACAGGTGCATAATGTTGATGCAGCTATTCTCTAAACCAGTCATCATGCAGCTCTGCTTCTTTAAAATGGGGTTTGATGCTTAAAGCACAACAGCTACACATTGAATGTGTCGTTCAGATGTTGGGGGGAAATTTTCTACGCTTGCATTTTGCACAGGACAAATATATGTATAAGACTTTATATGGACAGTGTGTCGTTTCTACACAGATTAGCAGATTTAACTCTCACTGGGGTCAGGCAGGCCTCCACTTCCTACCATGCTAACAGGACGGAAAGGCTTTAGCTAACTGCTAGCTAAAAGGTTTTATTGCTACTGTTCAATAGCAATAAGCTAAAGCAGCACTTTGTGTTCAGCCGTGTAGCCACTTAGCTAGCTGCTAGCTAAGGAGTTTTATTATTGTTCAATCACAGGAAGCTAACACTGCAGCCTTGTAGCTACTACCACTCAGTTAGCTGCAAGCTGAAGGGTTTTATTGTTACTGTTCAATAGCAATAAGCCATTACTGCTGTCGTGTAGCTTATACCACTTAGCTAGCTACTAGCTTAGGGGTTTCATTGTTATTGTTCAATCACATCAAGCTAACTCTCCAGCTGTGTAGCTAATACCACTTGGTTAACTACTAGCTGAGGAGTTTTATTGATATTGTTCAATCACTAGCTGCTAGCTGAAAGGTGTTATTATTGTTCAATAGCAACAAGCTAACGCTGCAGCGGTGTAGCTACTACTGCTCAGCTAGCTGCCTAGCTAAAGGGTTTTATTATCATACATCATGTCTTATAATAAGTTACTCTGTAACTGATCTCCTGGGTCGTTGTCCAGAAGTAAAACGAGACGTGAGCGCTAGCGTAGCTTCTTGTCTGAATGTTTGAAACAATCCAGATCCATTTTTAATTAGCTGTCTGGTTCAACATGGAGGAACCTGGAGGCTTTCATTCGGTGTTCAATAACAGATGCAGGTCATTTTTCTACATGCTGTATTCCAGTCCTGCTGGACTGGGCCGTTCAACATGGCTGCCGCTCTCAGCTGCGGCCTGACTTATGCTCAGAGCTGTTCTTATAAATCATGGCTCAGCTAAACACAGGAGACAGCTTTGGAAGAAAGTCACAATGTGTTGTTGGTGATTTTTTTTTATAAATGTGTTTGTTACTGTGTTGTTTTTCAATAATAAAATTATTTGGTTTCTTTTTTTACATAATGTGTCTTGCATAAGCTGCCTTCTACATAAAGACCTCATCTATTCACACAATAAAGCCGTCTGTGGTCGGGTTGGAAGATGTGGAGAAGCCTACTCAACATGTTTTCCAGGCTTGTCTGATGGCTTTCATTTAATGCTTCATATAAGCACTGGACCTAAAACCACAGTTTCCACTGTAAATGCTCCAGCCGCCATGCCAGTGGAGCTGGAGCTCCGGAGAAACTCGGAGGATCAAATTGAAGGAGCCCAGAGCCAGAGAACCGTCTGCAAGCCAGTCCAGTTTGTGGTTCTGTCAGTAAATCATGTAGAGAGACTCCAACAGCAGCAACTTTAGAAAACAACAAGCAAACCGTCGGTTATTTTCATCTTTTAGAACAAATATACGACGAATATAAAGAGATTAATGAGAACATGTCCATAAAAGCAGCAACTCCACCTAAAACCAAAATCAAGACACTGCCCTGCTGGGGTTGGGGTTTGGGTTTGGGTTGGGGGGGGTAATGCCATAAACAGCCACAGCTTTTCCTCCCATCAGCGGATCAGGAGATGGTTCTGGACCAGCTGGATCTGTGACCCGGCTCAGATTATCAAACCCACCAGTTTGATACTGGTACATCAGAAACCATTCACAACAACCTCCACCAAGTCTACCATGCATGGTGGCCATATTGGATCCAGGAGATATGGAAATATCTCCATTAATGAATTTATTGAAGAGAATTCTGTAAGAATTTTGGATGAATTTGTACTTTGAAAAAGCATTATGTGTCAAAAACACGTTTAACAGACAAATTCGTAAATATTGGTCTGTATATCCATCTCTGTCATAAATCCGCCATCACTTGGTTTATGAAGAACCGCTCTGCTGAGGAAATGAAGACGAAATGCTTCTGGTGCCAGTGAAGCTGGACTGTAAGCCCAGAACCTGTCTGTCAGGACGTTGCCATGACGACGTCCTGAGTGGGAAACGGGCCGGGTGTCCGCTGCGGACCCATCTGCAGCCTCAACCTCAGCGGTAACGTAGCAACAGGTTACGTCATTTTCCAGCCTGAAACTGATCCGGCTGCTTCTGCTCCCAGGAGGAGAACGGGTCGGTACCAGGCCCGTTACGCAACACAGCAGCTCTGTGGGAACCAGCTGGATCTGGCAGGGTGAAGCTGAGGTAATGTTCCGGTTCCGTCCTAACAGCAGTCTGTCCGGGTTTCTGTGGGGTGCTCTTACTTTACCAAACATTTGGACTTTGGTGGTTCCTCCTTCAGAACCAGGTGGTTCTGTTCAGTGGAGGCAGATCTAGAACCTCTCTGGTTCTGGTACCATCTCTCATCCGCCTCTGTCCTGCTCAGTCACCGTAAAGTTCTGGTGGAGCCTGAGCGGAACCAGCTGGTCTGGTGTCGGGTTCTTCCTGGTTGATTTTTGGTAAATTCTGTTCATGTTGAGATTACAGGAGCATCATCCGGGTACTAACGGAAACGCGAAGGAAAATAAACACGTTGGCTGTTCACTTCAAACCAACTCCAGTCCGTTTGCCTTTGAGTCCGGTCCGGTTGGAGGTGTGTGATAGGTATTTTTCTGAACCTACATAAAAGAACCACAGACAACGTATATGAATTTTATGGCCAAACTTTTGCAAAAGGAGAAGACTCAGCAAACTGCTCCTCCGAGCCGTTCACTGAGCGTTCTGCCCTCTCTCTGCTAGAGCCTTTTATTTGGGAAAACAAAAGTCAGAAAAGATAAACAACAAAACAGATGGCAAGCTCTATCTAACACACAGGTCATCAAGCTCTTTCCCTTGAGAGCGATTTCTTCCAAGGGTGGAGGGAACAATCAGTTCTCAAGAACACAGATATTTAACACAGCAATCAAAAAGTCTTAGCACAGCACGCCACTACTGATTAATATTAGACTGAATAATAATCTAAAGTAATAATAAAAATGACAACACAATAAAATCCCCAACAGTGTGAATGTGTAATCAGACCAAAAAGTGAACTCTGACCCAGCGGACTATAGCACAGGGCATTCTGGGTAAATACAACCAAAACAAACATGCTAGCCTAGCGCTAGCGGGAGAAATTCCTCATGGTCTTTAGCCAAAGACAAAAAACTGCTGACGCCTCCATTCTTGTTTCCATTTGGTGAAGAAAGAATAATGTACATTGCATTTATTCTGGCGTTAGGTAAATGTGTCTTGAAAGAGAATAACACTTAAATAAAAGTCCAACAAGGATATTCATTTAGAATTAAAAATAACACACCCTGAATTACCATGATAGATATAATGTGTGTCATTAATGAAGGGGAAAAAACTCAACCCAGACTTTAAGTTTAGGGTCTGGTTCACAGAGTATGAAGTTAAACTTGTTTCCCAATTATTCAATGAAAAAAAAAACTAACCTCAGTTAAGTAAAATAAAATTGTAATCAAAACTTTTGGAATTGTAATGATTTATTTTAAAAACAAGTTGTTTAAAAGACTTTTTTAAATTACCAAACACAAACTTTTATTTGCACACATCAGAAATCTTTTGTTGTGATTTTAGGTCCTGCCTATGGTATCATGTGAGAATCACAAGCAAAACTTTGAGTCACAAACAAAAACTTAGAATAGCAAGAAAAGATTTCTGACAAGCGCAAATAAGTTTGTTTTGCAAAAAAAAGAAAGTTAACTTCATGAGTCAAAACTGTGTGATTTAAAAAAAAAAAATTAAGCAAAACTCAGTAGGTTTTTCTCATGGTGACATGCATTAACAATTTAATTTTTGCTTTTGTTTTTTCTGCAGTTCCACGTTAAAGTTTGATGCAGCTCTGCTTTCCTGAATGGACCATCTTCATCTCCACTGCAGCAAACAGGGAGCTCTTTTTTTATAGATTACAGTTCACTAAAAGGTTGCATTGAGCCCTTGTTTATATTTTTAATAGTGTAATTCTGTAAAGACAAAAAAATGTCTGGTGGTCTAGCTCTGATTTACATATCTTGCTAAATTGCGGGTTTGAATGTTGCAATACTTTCCTATAACAAAGTAGATGATAGTTGTCACTATTACAGCGATGATCAGTTCAACAACAGCATTAAAACAGAACAAAAGCTGTCAATAATTCACTTTAATAGCAGAAGCCTTTATGCAAATTTTGACAGCATCAAACAATACCTCCAACAACTTTCACAGACCTTCAATGTTATTGCCTTATCAGAAACTTGGCTCAATAGTGATAAGGGCATAGATTTTGAAATCAATGGTTATGAAATGGTTTGTAAGAACAGAGAAAACAAAAATGGAGGGGGAGTAGCTTTATATGTTGACAAGAAGATTAATTATCAGTTGATCGAAACAATGTCAACTGTGATGGACAACATGTTTGAATGTGTGACTATAGAAATACTCGTGGAAAAAAGGAAAAATGTGTTAGTGAGTTGCATCTATAGAGCCCCTGGATCAAACATTGAAGTACTCAACAACTGGATAGAAGA